>NW_026605735.1:0-28286 GCF_945859685.1 Eupeodes corollae | reverse complement strand
GTAATTGCCATTTGACTTTCAAAAAAACCTTTAATTTTTAGAAGTTTTGTTATTCAGCTATTTAGAATAAATTAACATAAATTTTATATTTGATTTTATATCCCATTCATGAATTCCAAAATTTTGAAGAAAAAAACTATAGTATTTGATTATATACTTCGTGTAACTTGTGGAATGAATGATTAAGTTTGTATTGCCCCCCTGATAACTTCCCATCATGTCTGCGGATTTTTCTTGTTTTAAAGTTTGTAGGTTTTCGTGTTGTGTTAAAAAAATTGTCAGTTGAAGTATTCTTAAAAACTTCAAAATGACCAACAATACTTTGGATCTAATGAAATAGTTTTATTTTAAAAATCTATTTTTGTTAAACAGATTTTTAGTCGAAAACAAATTTTTGCCAATTTTAAAGCATTTCTTAAATTTTTACAAATTGGATGAATGAAATTAATTTGAGAGATATCGTGAACCGAAAATTTATTTTTACCAAATTTTCGTACTATTTCTTGTAGATTTTATTTTTGTATGAAAAAACGGACCTTTGAATTTTTATAAAAAAAAGTACTGAATATCGAAAACAATATTTTCTGTGAGATAAAAAAAGTTTCAAGCCAATATTTTTAATTTTTTAAAAGCTATTTGAGCACTAATTTTTAATATTTTTTTTTTTGTTAGGTGTTTATGTTTTGTAAACAAACTGTCAATTCGATTTTTCTCAACATTTTTCATAGATTAAACAAAACAAAACTTTCCAAAACCATAGTTCCTATATGTCGCAAGTGAAAATCTCATAATTTTGTAACTGCCCCAATGACTCAATTACTTCTTTTTTTATCGACAGTGTTTGGTAAATTCTATTCCAGGAGTTGGAATTTTAACTATATAGTTCTGGTAAATGAAATTTAGTAAACTATTGCAACACGATTTTAAATGATACAACTAACACAACTAAAACAGGTCTCTGCCTGTTCCACAATTTCGAACTCAATCGCAAGACTTTTTTATTTATGGTCTTTATTTTATTCATTTTACTCGAAAAATACGATCTTTATAGGAACTTTTAAGTAAGTATTTTTATTTATTTCAAATTTGATCTTGCGTTCAGTAAGAGTTTAGCTAACCACGACCTTATTACACTAAAAAAAAATTATTATTGTTAATATCAGCTCAGATATATTTTTTTAGCAGCAAGTTGTTCTTGCCTTGAAACTAATTTGTAGGTATTTTGTATTTAATTTCGAAGGATCTAAATAATTTTTTTTTATAACAAATTCTATTTAGTTTTACGATAAATAAAAAAAAACTGACCTGACGAAATTGTGTTAAGAATCTAATTTAAATATTTCTACTATAACCCCAAAGTGGTACGAGCAACATCCAAACAAAGTTTCATACCCTAAAGCAAACTGTCCAATAAATTTGCCACCCTTCTAAATTTGGGACTTTAGGTAGGTAATTTTAAAATTGCTTTCATGAAATTACGCAGTTTCAGAGGTTCCGAAGTGGACATATTATTATATACCTTAGTCCTTAGAGACTAGGCCACTGTTCATAAATAATTTATTATATTCCATTTTATGTACTTAACACTGATTTCCAATTTTTGTTTGAAAAACAACAAAAAAGTCAAACCCAGAAAGTGTCACAGATTCTTAAAACTTTTCCCCGTTGTATTTTCTATATCTAGGTATATACTAGGTAGGAAGAATGAAAAAAGAAGAAAAGCAAGTTGGCCATCATTTCTAATTAAGTTCGTTAGCAGAGGATACGCTCAGGAAATGTTATCAGTACTGTCAACAACAACGTTCCTTCAACAAATGTCTCTCTTTTTATAATCCTTGACAACAACAGCACAGCAGACAAATATCCTATTTCATCAAGTCACATTCACTTTTAAACCCACTTAGCTGAAGTGACATTTTTATTTCGCATTATTCCACTTTGTTATAAAGGAGATGAAAAAAAAGTAGGTGATTGGCGTTAATAGTCCTTAAAATAAGTTAACATTTTTCATATATGTAGCTCACTACAGACATATATTCATACATTATATGTGCAAACATCCGTTAGAAATTCATATATGTATGTATGAAGTCTTCAACGAAAACGTGCGTTGCGTACACTACGCTACCATTATTTGCTATAGTAAGGATTTGCAATTTCGTATTTATATTCCGTCACTTTAGTCAGATGAGTTTCCTGTGAGTCAAAATAGTCGCACGCATGTGAATGACAAAAGGAGGGGTTTGGAATAACAGACAATGGAAAATATGCATGCGTGATGACGATGAGTAATTTATTCCCATTTATGTGTAAAGCTTAAGGAAGCAAAAAGGTTTATTATGGGATTTGCAGTAAAGCTGAAAATATTTTTCCATTTTCGCAGGGGAGGAGCGAGAAGAATGCCCTGTTTTGCTAAATTATATTTGAATTTGATTCATGAGGATGGTTCGTAAAATATGAATGGCATGAAGAATTTGGTTAAGATAAACGTTTTGAGGGCTTTAAGAGGCTAGACCGAGATGGTATAAATAGGCAGTGTTTTATGGACACGCGAAATACATTTTGCATAGAATTTAAGTGAATTATGTTCAATCTATCTTGGTAAAAAAAAGGATTGGGTGACATTGTAATTCAAGTTTTAATATCTCAAAAAATATTTGAGACCATCAGCAATTTTGTGACTCAATAAATACTTCGAACAGAGAAAAAAACTTAAAAATGCCTTTTTAGGAGATCTTCTAAGGATTTTTGTCTAAGAAATTATTTTAGAAATTCCTTAAGAACTAAAAAGGTCTGCCTTTTAAAAGTTAATGTTCTTACATCTTTCTTAATTTGTATTCTAAGGCACTTTGTTCAGTTGTATATGTAACTTATGAAGGAGTAAAAAGGTCACTTTTGATTTTTTTTTCAATACTTACTTCAAAAGTGCTATAACCTAAGGAATCGAAAATAAAGTATATTTCATATTTTTCGGCATAAAAACGTTTCATTTTGGACCCAGCCACATGCGACCATAGAATTCTTATGAATCAGTAATAGCGTTTAATAATACAAAACGTATCATGGAACTTTTAGTTCAATATAATGTTATAAGTGGTTTGTTAACATTTAAGTATTTGCAAACCCTTATTAAAAATAAAAACCACTATAAACAATCTTTAAACATGAAAAAGGTATTCAAAGTTGACTTATATTGTTATTGTTACTTTTAGGTGTGTGATGCAAAACAGTATATTTATTTTAGATATTTGTATATGGTATTTTTTAAAAGTATTGTTCTTTTCAGAAGCAGATACTGACGACAAATAATATAATAATAATGTTATTGACAAAATATTTTTGACTTTTTTCAATTCAATAACTTTTTTTTTTCTTTAAATGAATTGTTAGCGTGATGTAAAAATATGTGCCTTATGTTCGGAAGAAAGAGAACATCTCTGCATATGAAGGTAGAAACATTTTGAATACTTTAACATTGGAAGAACACATTTATATTTGTAAAACTTTCTACCAAACTATTGATTCAAGTTATGTAACATTAAGTTGATTCGTTTGTTATTCAAACAAAAGCTTAATACAGAACACACTTGGCGTATATGATTCAATTGGATACATTTTTTTCGCACTCGTACTGTTGCTAGAGTACCTACTTAAAGATCTTGACATACATAAATCTGCTGACCCAGATATTATCCCCGCTATTGTTCTAAAGAAAGTTTCTTTAACGCTGGAAAAACTACTGTTTAAAAATATCTTAATATACAGATCTTTTTCCGAAGGGATGGAAAACAAATGTCCAGCCTGTCCCTAAAAAAGAAGAACCTTCCTCACTTTCTTACTTTAGTTCAATCGCACTAATTTTTTATCTTCCCAAGGTCATGGAAACGCTGGCTCTGCTGAATTTTCATCTTAAAAAATATCTTGAAGAGAGAAAACTTCTTAATGACCGACACACGGTATGGCTTTCGTAGTAATTCTTTATCTTACTAAACAGTGGAACAAAATTTTTCCATCGTTCGACGGTAAGATAATTGCACTTGATATTTAAAAGGCATTTAATGAAGTTCGGCATCAAGCCCTTTTATCGAAAATGCATGCTTTTGGTATGAATGAATCTCTTCTTTTGTTGTTTTGCTTTGGGTTGAAATCAAATATTAATAAAATGAACGCTGGTGCGTCCGTGAGCTCCGTTTTATCTCCGACACTCTTCCCCATTTTTATAAATGATATTTTGTCTCAAACTTCTGACCCTCAGCTTTTCATATTCGTTTTTAGATTCTCATCCTTGTTCTTCGGATGTGGACTACTAATTGCAGCTTATGATAGTCTTATTAAATTCTATTCTATACAGCATTGTTCTATGGGGAATTAAAAACTTTTTAATATTAAATGCTTCGAAAACTCAATGCTGTCTACTGTCGCAAAAGCGTAACCCTCTCCCAACGCCACTATCCTTCGGTGGTACTTGCAGTTCTAGGTATGTGCAATGTACATCACATACTACTTGTTATTTAGTGATCATATATTCGATATCCCCAAAAATGCGTGTAAGTGTTTAGGTTTTCTCCGGTGATGAAATAATATTGTAGTCCTTCTTATCTGGTCTTTGTTAGTTCAAAACTCGAATTTGATTCTTATATTTTTGCTGGTGCTACAATTACATATTTGAGTCTTTTAAAAAGAATTGAAAAAAGAGCTTTGTAATTTCAATTTATAGGCGATCATTCTATTACTGATACACTTGCTTGTTGTTTTATCGATATTTTCACAAACAATGCTCTGATGAAATAGCCAATCTTCTAGGAATGCTCATTAGTTTTACCTTGAGCCCAATTTCGGACTTAATATTAAGTACAGAGTTTCTTTTTTTAGTTGCACTACACGAATGTGGAACGCTTTATCAGGCTCAATATTTTCCGCTCATTACAATGTGCAGACATTCAAAACAAATGTGCTTCGGTATCTCCTTTTATAACCTATCCTCCTTTCCTAATTGCTAGGACTGTGTTCAATCATTAGAAGGGTATTCATAACCACTTGAGTGCGCACCTAATATATACAGAAAAGTAGTTTAGAGAATATAATTATATAAATTAGAGTAGCTTAATTTGATTTCTAGTCTCTTCGAAGTGGTAAAGGCAGCTTAAGTTTAATTGTATTATTATCTTACTAACAACTAACACATGCACTTATGATAAGCCTCCGATTGTAGTGTAAAGTTTGCTATAAGCTAACTAGTTTCTGAAATCCTGAAGTGTAAAAGTTAAAGTTGATAAGTTGATAAAGGTAAGTTATGGCTGATGATGCACTTCCGGATAATTATTTGATATTATTCGTGTGGAATTGTTTTAGACTAGTGAATGCATTTTTATACTTTAATTTTCACGCAATATGCATTACATATAATTTGGGGACATCAAGATTTGACACTGTTAGAATTGTTTCCATGGCATTACGGAAAAGACTGTCCAGGCAAATAATCCCCAAATTTTAGAAAAATTAAAAGCCAACATTCTTCGAATTATGGAAGTGCACAAATTGTTTACAAATTCCTCAAATCAAATGCATGTTCCAATTCATTCTGAAACAGCCATTGGAATGATATATTGTTTTATTTTTACACTTAATGAAGAATTTAAAACTTTAAATGAAATACAATTTGTATACAAAATTTAGCTATGTATGAATCGAGGGGTGGAATCCATAATTTTCATTGCATCTGTGTAAGATGCTTCAACTCAAATCAATTCGATTGAACAATTTCAGATTCAAATTGTCAAAATTGCCTTGGTGAAATTGTGGATAGAATGAGCTCATTGAATATATTTCCTGTAAATATGGCTACTCCAACATATTTCACCAGACACGGTAGTACTTTACTTGATATGTTTTTTGTAAGCCACACTGAGATGGTTCGTCTTTACGACCAACTGTCTGCATCATGCTTCTGTAATCATGATTTAATTTACCTTACATTTGAATGTTTACCTATGGTTTCTTCTTCAACTTACTGCTATAGAGATTTTAAAAATGTTAACAGGCTGCAACTAGAAACGGATTTGAATCATATTGAGTGCTACCAAATATTTAGTATGGCTTCTGTTGATGACCAAGTGCTATTTTTTCAAAATAATATTGATTATAGACCAGCCGTGGTTTAGCAACTTTATTAAGGATCAAATAAGAGAACGAAATTTTGCATACCTAGGTAGATAGTTTTATGCTCCAAAACTTAATGCTTCTTTAGCAAAAGAAAAACTGTGAAAGAATTTGGAAGAAGTACGAGTAGATGTAGGCAAGCAAATAAGAAACAAGAATATTTCTATCGATTATAATGAGCTTAATAATAAATTTGTTGCCTTGAACTCCTCAGGTGTTGAAACCCAAACTTATCAGTTGACAGATATGACAAATGATGGTTCATTTTTGACTAATTTTTGCTTCTTGCCTTTTAATGATTACGATGTTCTGAATAGTGTTCTAGGTTTTAAATCTAAATCTATTGGAATTGATGGAATCCATACAGTTCTTCTTTAAGCCATTCTTCCGTGTATAGTCAAATACATAACCTACATTTTTAATAATATATTTATGACTAGTACTTTCCCTTCTATTTGGAAGCAGGCGAAGATAATACCAATTCCCAAAAATAGTGATGGAGATGATAATCAACCTATAGCTATATTACCTTTTCTTTCAAAGGTTTTGGAGAAACTGATAAATAACCAAATACGAGTTTTTCTCACACGTAATAAATTGATGTGTATCAATCGATCAGACTTTCGCCCTAAGCACAGCTGTACTACAGCTTTAATAGACGTCGTTAAAAATATCATAAATAAATTAGATAATGATATTAACGCTTCTTGACTTTTCAAAGGCATTTGATACCGTCAACCATTTTATACTTTGTGAAAAACTTTAAAGTCAATTACCTTTCTCTTTTGCATCTGTTAAGCTTATTCTCTCCTACTTAACCGGTAGATCACAGGCAGTTTTTGCTAACAATGTTATGTCTACTTTCCTTTCTCTGCAGAGATAAGTCCCTCATTGCTCTATATTGGTCCATTTACTTTTCTCGATGTAAATCAATGATCTTCCCTCATGCCCACTGAACTCTTCTGTGCACATGTATGCAGACGACGTTCCATTACACAACAGTTTTCAACAAGGCATGCTTGAGAATTGTGTGCATGAAGTCAACGAGGATTTGAATACAATTGTTATGTGGTCTCGCAAAAACGATCTTTGTTTAAATCCGAAAAAAAAACTTAATGCCTAGTCATCTCTAAAACTATAACGGATACCTCATATTTTCCAGAGATATATTTAAACAACTGTTCTATCGAGTTCGTCGATTCTGCCAAAAATTTTGGGCTTACATTTAATAAAACACTAAGTTGGAACACTAACATTAATCTAACCATATTTAAGGTATATGGAGGTCTTCGACTTCTCTGCGCGTGTCATCACATAACGCCTTTAAAAACACGCTTAATATTGGCCAAAATGTTACTTGTACCCCTTATGCTTTTCTGTTGTGAGGTGTTTAGTAATTGTGACTTCGAAAACAAGCGAAAACTTAAAGTTGCATTCAACAGTATCACACGTTATGTTTATGGTCTTAGGATATATCACCACATCTCAAGTTTTTCTAAGTCAATCTATGGCATTTCACTCGATAATCTTTTTAAAGTAAGAACTTTAACCATGCTTCACAATATCATACAATCACATCAACCTGAATACTTATATAATAAAATACACTTTACGCGTTCTGTAAGATCATGCGACCTTATCCCAGTACGTTACTCATTCCTTGTATCTAAGCGCCAGTTTTTATTGCATTCTATTCGTTTGCGGAACTCCCTCCCTAGCTCTGTTAAAATTATAAGCAGTCCGACCATTTTTGGAAAAATGCTAAGAGAATTCTTCTTCTAGCTTTGTGCTTATTCGATGATAAAGATGATGTTGATGATGATGATGATGGGATCGTTATTATGATGAATTGTAAATTTAAATTTTTAGATAATTTCGATTGTACATATGTACATATATTACTTTCTTTTTTTTATAGCTTATATACCTACATAATTGATTTTCATTTGTTAATCTGTTTGATGCATACATAATATTTCGATCTTTTGAATTCAAAGCACAATTTTTGTAGAAACAGTATTATGATACTGAGATTTGCTCTAGCTTATAAGATATTGTATCTTACAGAGTATAATTATACAATAAATAAATGCAATGTTTTTTTTTATGTAATTGATCATAAGAATTGTATTCTTCCATACTTCCGCACAAATATTGATAAAATGCTGTTCCTAATATAGACATAGAACGATAGTGGAAAATTTCTGTAAGAGTGAGTACTGGAAAAAAGTGGGTTTCTTCGGCAAGTCCTTTGTTTTTTTTATTTTCTTAAACTTTGAAATTTTCCAAATATCGTTCTACAAGAATCAGAAGTGTTCTATATTTATTTTTACACAAAATAAGAAATGGGTAGATACCACGCCCCCAATTGATATGATCTCTGATTTTTACAATTCTTTTTCTACTAAATATCATTATTCTACAATACTTTTATCTCATCATTTCAATTTATACCACGCCTGCCATCTTAATTGAAAACATTTTTTTTTTTTGTTAACTCCTTTGTTCCATAATAATATTTCGTCATAATATTGATGGGCATGATAAGCTTGCTAATAACGAAGTTTAAAAAAATCTAAGTCAATCAGTCATAAAGGAAGAAAAAGTTTAAAAATCGTCCTATAGTTTGTTAATGTGCTTCCTAGAAGGGTAGTACTCATATATTTAAAACTGCTTGTTTGTACCTACATGTATCTTCTTATTATTGACTTTAGGTTTCCTCCTCTTAGGCATTTAATCTCATTTTATACGATTCAAAAAAATTTGAAACTGCTAGTTGAAATATTTTAGACTTGGTCTATGAATATATTATGGGACATCAGGATATTTATTCAAGAGCTTAGGACTTTTAAAGGCCACTTCTTCCAAATATACCTTCATATAGAAATCATTTTTTGTTGAAAGTTTACATTTGCATGCAAAGCTTTTGCAGGTTCAACTTTATTTTTACCATCAGTGTAAAAAATAATAAGCTACTTTTCCACAAACAACTCAACTATTCCTATATTCTATTCTTCAAGACTGTTTCAGTTTTTTTTTTTAATTAATGATTCCATGACGAGAAGTGCTAAAAAATGATAAGTCTATTTAATGTTAAATTGATATTTTTCGACGAGAACATCAGCAGCACATTTAAATTCATTATTATGATATCGTTTGCATTGAAGTTCATTGCTTTTCTATTGAGGTTAAATATTACGTTGACTTGAGATGGGTATCCATCAAATAAGACCGATAGATGTGAGGAGAGAAAAGTGAACTTTAGATGGGTCAGCGGTAAATAGAAGTTTCAATGAGTTAATTGATTGACGTAACAAGCGTAAATGTCATGTGCGGCGCTGCACAGCCTCCGCCGCTACTTCAGTTATGACTATGGCGCACTGGTGGCGTTGAATGTATAGACACAAGTTGGGAAGCCTAAACTTATTTATGTTTCTCAGGAACCTAAAGTTATTTAAACTTATATTTAAAATAATTTTAATGCTTTAACAAACAAATTACCTTGTTTAAAAAAAAAATTAAATTTATGCACACTTTATTAAATATAAAAAAATGGTCCAATTTTTAATCTGACACAAGGCAGAGTGGGAAGAATGCTTGAAAAAAAGAGTTAATAACGAAAATACTTTTTCATTTCATACTAGGACGAACAGACTCTTATCATACTTGATTTATACATTGCACTGAAATAATCCTTAAATCCTTCAAAAGGTAAGATAACATTTCGTACAGGCGATGTAGTATTGTTCTTACCAAGTTAGGATGTACATATTTTTAAAAGGATGAACAAATTTATTTTATGTTGTTAAAAAAATCTTAAGTACCTAATAAAAGAATTTTTGTACCACCAATCGTATACCTACGAACTTGGTGTTTGAATTTAAAAATAAACTTTTCAAAGAAAGGATGATAACAATAGAAATTAAAGACACAATCCTACACAAGAAATACATTTAAAAATATGTTTATGGAAATACAATTAGATAAAAGTCTATTAATGACTAAAATGTTTTAAGTAGAATTTTCTTGCCGCTGAAAATTTGGCAATTGAATTAAAATGTACTATTACCTTAATGGATGATGTTGCTGACTCAAAAGAGACGATTTTTTAAACGCTTAATTAAATCAATTCTAAAGGAACATCTTTGGAATTCATTTTAATTTCTTTCTTAAAAATCCAAGTTTTCGTTTCTGAAATTTTGAAAAATTGACAAACTGATAGAAAATTATCTTAAGATCTATCCTGATTCTTGCCTTCAATTTACTGGGAGTATATTGAATACCACATAAGAGATATTTAAAAATATTTTTTTTGATAGAGTGGAGGTTTTAAAGGGTTAGGGTCTAAGCGGGAATCCTCATCCTGTTAGAACTAAAAGTCACGGAATATTTTACGATATGATGTAAAAGTTATTGGTACACATTTTTGTATCCCATTTTAAAAAAGAGGTTTAGATGAATTTTTTTTAACGGCCTAAAACGACTGCAATTAAAATAATTCAGAACTTTGGAAAATTATTTTGACTTGTGATTCCTTTGACAATACTGTTTGACCTTTTCATCCATTCAGGTCAAAACAGAGGACTACTAGAGAACTCCCATTAGGTTTATTTTCTAAGATCTAAAAAAATATTTAGGATCAAGAAGGTTTAATATCTCCAACTCTACAAAAGAGTTGCTTTTGAACGTTTTATTTTATTTTATGAAAACAAAATTTAAACAAAATATAAAACAGAGCAAATGAACTTTTTTACCACATTGAATTTAGATTTTACAAAAAAGCTTCAATCACGAAATTCTTGTGAGACGGTATTGTTTCCATAAATGTTGGTAATGTAATGGATTAGAAAAAAATAAGCGCTAATATTCTGTTAATCCAACCTGCCACAAAACCTCTCCATATTTCGATGAGAAGATAATGCAAAAAATCTCTAGTCCGCCCTGTATCTTAATACAGAGGAGAGATAATTATATTTACATTGAATTGCTAGCATTATTTGGACTTAGAAAATGCAGTTTAAAGAAATTTTAATATGAGGTTTTCTAATAAAAGGTTTTATGTTGATATTTTAGACAAGTTAATGGATGTCATTGCATTGAAAGCAGAAAGGTATGCCATTCATTAATTGATATTAAAAAAATAGCCACCATCACGGCCACAATTTCAGTACCATATGTTTTTATGAAATTGTCCATAATGGTTTTGCAGAGCTGCGGCTGTATGTGGCCAAAAACACCACGAATCCTTTGCTTAAAGTCATGAGTCGATGGTTGCATTAACCTTATCTTTCATAAGGCTCCCAAAATGAAATAAGTCTGAGAATGTTAAATCCCAAATTGAAACAACCTCGCAGGGGCCAATTATAGCTATCATTGGTTTTAATAATCGGAATTTTTTGGCAGGTCGCTTATAGATTTCAATAATAATTTCTGTCATTGAAACAAATTTCGTGATTGAAATTCACCGAAAAGAAAAATGTTTACTGACAAAAATCTGTTACTAGAATTGTGTGAAATTCGAACACAAAGAAGTGAAACGATTAATTTCAATTTTGAACATCAGCTGTTAAAAAAAAGGAATTGTCGTCCGGAAAATAGAAAAATACATATGTCGTTTTTCATTTTAAATTCAGAATTCAGAACTGAGCCGTCAAAAACAGATCTCTTTTTTTTGCTCAACGCCTTATAAATAACCTCTGATCATAGTTTGACGTTTGCTATAAGCTAACTGCTTTCTGAAGCGACTGAAGAGTAAAAAGGGATATAAGAGCGCTCCGTTTGCGGTTCTTTTTCCAATCAGAGATAGCTCGAAATAAATGACCGAGCAAATGTAGTAAAAAGCTGAGTATGGCTGACTTTACGTTTGTTTCTTTTGGTATGAAAGAAACAAATGGAAAATTCTTAAATTATTGACACTTCATTTTTTAGTATGTTTTATAAATAAGTCGGAGAACTCTGATCAAACTCTGCTAAAGCGTACTCGCAGTGCTCAGGCTTCGCCCTAAGCTTTGATAGAAAAACTCTTATTTTTAGCGAAATAATAACTACGGAACTAAACTTTTTTTTTTTTTAAATATGATCTTTTTGTGATTTCCGATCGATCATATTATAAGTTTCATTTCTAATAAAAGCGAAACAAAATCTAATATGCATGCAAACAAATTTTCAGTTTGATTTCAATGATAGCCATTACTGAACTTTTGAAGAAATAATGCAAAATTTCGTTCTATTTTTAATCATAACGTAGCTGTTAAAATATGACACCTTCCAAAGTGACAAGTACTCAAATAGTTGGCTAACAAAAGGAAACCTGAAACAATTAAATATAAAATCACTTAGAACAAGTTAAAATGTATACTCTATTTATGTTCTCTTACTCCCGTCCGCAATTTTTAAAACTATGTTTTGAAACTTTCTTTAACCACGCCACTGCTTTATAGATATTTATGATTCTACTGAAAATGTCAACAAGCTTTTTTTTTAAACAAACACACAAATAATAATTGACGTTCCAGACGGCCTCCTTTAAGAAATCCAATACCTACACAACACTAACACGAAAATCTATGAGTATGTGTAGATAATTTACTCTCGTGCTTTTCTTAACGTATTTGAACATTTGATTGCTCTATTTGATATTTATTTTATTTCAATGCATCTAGGGTCTAATTGGATATGACTATCGGCAGTCATGTGAGAATCACTGCATTTCTGGAAAATCTGCAAAGGACAGATAAAATAAATTGCATATAATAAAAACGGAATTATTTCTTTTATTTATGTTATTTGTTTGTTAAAAAAAATAAAATTTATATCGAAAACAATTAAAAAGTTAACGCCATAATCGCGGAAGCGAGTGGCGCGGTGCGGTATTCGTCGGATGGCCCTCCGTGCGTAAATATTTGCGATACGAACTTCCGGTGAAAAAACAGCGGTTATGTTTTTGAAAACAACGACGCCGCGCAATGAGTAATAAGTTTGAAGTCAGCTACAGTGCACTTGGTATGTCTGACGATACTTCATCCACGGCACCGTCCTCAAGTCGGGCTGGCCGAAATGTTAACTTCCAACCAGAATCAGCAAACAATGTCCCATCATCAAGGCGAGGATCTCGATTCTTCCAACGACCACGCTCTATGTCCGCATGGAGCGACATTAGCAGAAGCAGCATGCGTTTGGACGAACGGTATGAATCATTAAAAAATTATACAATTTTAATTTTATTTTTACAGCTTAAGGAAAATTACCTACAAAAAAGAGATAAAAACATAAATATAATTACTGCGAAAATATAATCAGTGTTTTTATGGAAAAAGCGAGTTTCTCACCGAATTATTTTACCTCCATTTTCCTTGAAGATGTTTTTGTTTTGACTTCCTTTAGTGTATCCATTTCAAAACGTTAGCAGAGCAGGACCGTTCTTTGTACAGCCCCAAGGATTGTGTAGACAACCGACAACGAGCTCCATTTTGCCGTCACCGCACCGTGAAGAAAGCTCTCAAGAGATGCCTTGGAGTTAAAAAATATGGGCGGGTAAATGGAGCCAGTGACAAAAACAGCAAAAAACCAACAATAGCGCAAGCAATTTATAGTTTTTGGTATCGTGCCAAAGTCCTTGAGTTAGGTCAAGAGAAGAAATTTATTTACCTACCCTAAGGATTTATGTTGATATCTTATTCGTATCTGTGTAACGGTCTACAGCAGAATATTTAGCTACATAAAATTCCATGAGATTCAATTCTTTTGTTATAACAATGTATGTATAACTTTTGGAAAAAGTGAAATTATTTGGGTCGCAAATTTTAACTTAACGGAAACGATTTGAACTTTGGTAATGAAGAAGTCAATGCGTAAAATGGACTCGAAAGAAAAAAAATCGATTTTCAATCCTCAAGGAGTTTGTAATGTGAGTATTGCTGAAAAAGTTTTGTCTCTTTCCCATGGAAGATTTTATGTTAAAGGATTTGTTTTTGTTATTTTTGTGGTGACAGTGTGTGATGCGGAAAACCCTGAAGTGAATTTTGTAAATTGAAGTAAGCCCCTAGTGGTAAACTTGAGCTAAGCGCTGAGAAACTGAAATTTAAAATTAAATTCTTGGGAGTCATCAGTTAAGATTTTTATTTAATTAATGGGTCTTATTCTGAGTTCGTTGTTGAGGAAGTTCTGGTAAGAAGAAGAAATAAACTGCACGTTTTTGATCTCATGTTTCAAGTAAGTCCATTGGATTCTTTCGATAACAAAAATTTACTGTGCAAAAAGTTTAACAAAATAAGTAGATTCACAAATTCTATCGACGCACGAATTGGATCTTTAAAGTTTTGAATTGATTTTAGAGCATTGGCATATCTCTTATCTTTCACATAGCCACAAACAAATGCTTTAGTGTGTTAAATCAGAAACACTCGTTGACCAATTGTGATCACCTCTTCAAGGAATAACATGATCAGGAATTTGGTCTTGCAAGACCTTAATTGATTGTTGTGCTGTATTGTTAAAAATAAATGTCGATTACTTTAATTTCTGCTTATTCCGTACATAAATAGAGGCTGGGATGCGACCCAGACTGATAAGTTCCTATACAAAATATTAATAACTATATTTTGTCCTCCTAATACTTGAGTCGTTGTTTTTGTAGGTTTTTGAATTTAGTAAAAAAAAAGTTGTATTTGAATTCTTCTAAGAATTAACTTTAAAGTTAGCAACAATATTTTGCATATGATGAATAAGTAAGATCACGGTTTTGGTTCCCTAGATTCTTGGTCGAAAATCATTTTTAGTAATTTAAGTAGATTTCAATATGTGTTTTTGTTTTCAAGATTTTTAGTCGAAAATTAATTTTTAATAATTTTAGTAGTAATCTTTGTATGTTGTTATTTCTTGTATTAAGAAATACGGATTGAATTTTTCTAAACATTTTATCTTCCGTTGAAAATAAAATTTAGCAAAAAATGAAAACAATTTAAATTCAATAACTTCGTATATTAACGTGATGATATCGAGAAGCGAACATCAATTTTTAACAATTTTGTTTAGTTCTTTTTTGTAGGTTGATTTTAATTTTTATAATAACAGACTTTTTTGTATTTTTATATACATTTTATTAAATATTGACAATAACATTTCTTATATGATGGAACTAGGTAAAGCCAATATCTTTAATTTTTGAAAAGATGTTTGAGTCGAAAATCAAATTTTACCAACAAAAACTGTCAACTCGACTTTTCTCATAACTTTGCCACATGTCGAAAACGTTATTCTTACTTACTTACTTTCTTAGGTGCTTAGACCTGTTAAGTCCGTTGGGAACCCATTTGCATAGGGCCTCTACTATGCCTACGTGCCATCGTGTATACGGTTTCCGGAGATGCGTTTCAGTTCCCTCCAACTCTTGCCTAGTGACGCTGATTCCGCCTCGACTGTCCTGCGCCATGTGCTTCTCGGTCGTCCAGCTCTTCTTTCTTATTGTTTAAGTGGATTCCACTGCATTGCTTGACCTGCAATGCAGTCATAACCTTTTCGAAGCGTATGTCCAACCATTGCCACTTACGTCTTCGTATTATAGATTCTATAGGTTCCTGACCTGTCCTTCTATGAAGAACCTCATTTGATATACAGTTTGGCCAGAAAATAGTTATGATATTACGAAGACATTCACGGATTTTTGCAGCTTTCTTGTTATGGCTGAAGTAACCTTCCAAGTGCTCCACCCATAAAGAAGCACAGATTCGAAATTTATGCGAAACAGACGTAGCTTTGTTCTCAAGCTGATAGAGCTATTCTTCCTAACTTTTGACATCATACTGAACGCCGCTTTTGCTTTGCCGCCTTCGATGGGAACGATGTTTTCAAGGTATTGAAAGCTCTCCACTTTTTCCACCGGTTGTGAGTAAATTTTTATTTGAGAGGATATCTAGGTTACGAGGCTGATAGTTTTTGTTTTGTCGGAATTAATTTTCAGCCCCACAACTTCTGCTTCTCTCTCCACACTTGTTGTCATTTGATGGATATCCATGATCCTGTGAGAGAGTTAGCAAACATCGTCCGTGACAGAGCTGAGTGCAGTACATCGCTTATCACCAACAAAAACCATATTGGCGACAGAATACAGCCCTGTCTGATTCCGCTTTGGATTTCAAAATCATCTGACAACCTACCATCGTGTAGAACGTTACACTTGGATCCATCATATGCTGCTCTAATAATAGCAATTAGTTTTTCTGAGATGCCTCTCCTCCCCAAAGCTAACCAGTTATACTCCCTGTTAACGCTATCAAAGGCCTTCTCAAAGTCGATGAACAGAAGGTGTTGTGGTGATCGATATTCAACTCACTGTTAAAAAAAAAATTGCATAAAATTATTAACTTCCCATAGGAAGTTATTGTAATGCAAATTTTGACATTTCTCGACGTTTCAAGGTCCCTAGAGTCGAAATAAAAGATTTTTAGAAAGATGTCTGTGCGTGCGTGTGTACGAACGTTCGTGACGTTTTTTTCCTCGTCCATGTCTCAAGAACCAGCAGAGACTTCAAATAAATTTTGTTATACAGATAATAAGCCAGAAAGATGCAGAAAGGGCTCTCAAGAAAATTGCGTGGGTGGTTTTTTTTACCATAGAAGTTTGAAAAAAAGGTTAAAATTTTGGTAAATAACGAACCAAAAACGCTTGAGACTTGAATTAAATTTTATATAATATATTGTAACGTGATATCAAAAAAATATATTTTTTGAAAAAAATCCATTTAACGGTTTTTTTTATAAATCAAAAAACTGTAAACAAATTTGTCACCTCCATAATTTTACGACTAAAATATGATTTCATCTTCAAAACAATTTTGTGCAACGAAGAATAATGTTTGACATCTAATAAAACTTTGAGAAAAATCGGATTGACAGTTTTTTTTTATAAAAAATAAAAATCTAAAAAAAACATTACTCAAAGTTGGTAAAAATTGAATATCGAATCAAATATCTTTTCAAACACTTGAAATTCAAACTTATTTTATCTTATACAAATGTTGAGAAAAATCGAATTGACAGTTTTTTTACAAAAAATAAAAACCTAAAAAAAAAATAATAAAAGTTGGTAAAAATTGATTTTCGACTCAAATATCTTTTTTTTTAAATTTAAGATAATAAGCTTTTAAATAATTTTTACTAAGAAACATTAGAAAAAAATTTGACAAAAATCGAATTGACAGTTTTTTTTACAAAAAATAAAAAATATTTATAAAAGCTGGTAAAACTGATTTTCGACTCGAATATCTTTTCAAAAATTGTAGATATTGACTTTATACTACTTTCATCTTTCAAAAAATATCGTTGTTAACATTCAGTAAAATTTTGAAAAAATCGAATTGACGATTTTTGTAAAAAAAATTTAACAAAAGTTGGTAAAAATTGATTTTCGACTCAAATATCTTTTCAAAAGTTTGAAATATTGGCTTCAAACTAATTTTATCTTGTAAGAAATAGTGTTTTGAACATTTGGTTCAATTTTAAAAAAAATCAAATTGACAGTTTTTTTACAAAAAAATAAAACTCTAAAAAAACAATACTAAAACTTGGTAAAAATTTACTTTCGACTCGAATAGCTTTTCAAAAATTTTAAATATTGGCTTCAAACTTATTTTATTTCACAGAAAATATTGTTTTCGATATTCAGTATTTTTTTATAAAAATCCAACAGAATTTGGAAACAAACTTTTTAACATTTATGATTGAATGAATAATTTTTTAAATTCAGATTTGGAATTGGCTACTGTGGTAGGTGGATTGCCACATTGTTACAGTCTATGTGAGTTTATTCAGCTCAATTCAGTTCGACTTAACAATTTTAAGTTTAATCAAAATAATATTTTCCAAGTTGAAATCTCCAATAGAGAAACCAATTCAATTAGCCTTTCTCTATAATGCCTTCCAACTCACAAGAATTTTTGTTTTAAATTGAAAAAATAAGAAAATGTTAGCGTTGTCATGTAGTAACCATCTGCCACTATCATCAACCAGAGACCGTATTGCTTTTTTTTACCACCCATCCTTATAATAATTCAATAATTAATTCAACTCAAACTACAAAAGCTGAATTTTCTCAATAGAAATGTAAATGTTTAAAAACATTTAGTGTATCACTTAGCGTGTAATGATTATATGTACATATCTTTATTACCTAATTGTCGTAATTAGTACAAAGGTCTGTCAATGTTTCTTAGTAATGCAAATACATTTTTCAAATGATAAGACTAAGATCTTCTTACACTCTATTAATTATAAACTTTTTTTTCTCATCTTACTATCCTGTTTCAATGTGTTTCAAATAATCTCTTTTCCAACAACCTGCACAACTAAAGTATATGACGTATGATGTATAACCCGCATAAAGTGCTAAAATTACATTCTTCCCACATTTAAATTCCTTTGAAGATCTCATTGACAAATGATCTCATCATATGTGGTCTAATGCCAGCTTAATATCAAACAAAAAAACTGTAACATCTAAATAGGTAGGTCGAAGGTTAGATACATTAAGCAGACATTTCACTTAAGAAAAACAAAAATCTTCACCTTTATGCACATTGTAATATATAAACTCTAAATCCTTTTTTGGCAAATCCTTTTCTTTCCATATAAATCTTTAAATAATTCCTATCTTATCTTAGTGTACGTATATGAACGATGTGAAAGGACGTCTAACAAAATCCCTGTCATATACTTAACCCATTCCCAAGAGTGGTGTTATTGTGTTAAAGTGAACATAATATTCATATCCATTTAGTTTATAGGAAAACCTTAATTCTGTTTAATATACATTCATATCCCAACGGTAATATAAGCAAAAGGATATTGGATTTAAAGAGATAGAGTTAACCTTAAGGGAGATAACAAGTATTGTAAAAATGGCGTTTACTTGCAGCACAGAAACAGAAAGTTTCATTATTGCCTTACTTAAAAAATAAGCACAGAACTTGTTTTCAATATAAAAATCCCTAAGGATACTTTCATTTTCAAATAAGAACTTCAGCTTTTAAAAGTAGGGTGAAAAGTTACACCAGTCCTTGAATTGCTGGCATTTTCTATATAATTATACATTTCTCTTTTTCAAATATTGCAACAAGTCGAAAAATAAGGTGTTAAGATTTAGAAAGCATAGTGCCAATATTTTTTATTTTGAAAATAGATAGGTACTTGTTGAAAGCAAATAATGGATTTCCTACTTAAACCAACACCTACAACTATTTTCTTGGCAAAGACTCAACGGAAAAACAATATGAAATTATTGAAAATATGTCAGTTCCAAGGGAATAAGGTATTGATTGAATGATTTAAAAACTATCACATTTTTGTTGGTAAATTCAGATTAATGGTAAAGCTGAAATATTTTTAGAATGTATCAGGAAAATTTAAAGCGAGATAAAATAAAATAAAACGAAATAATGCACGCTGCTCTATCAAGGTCGGAAAAGCTCCCACCGATGCATTTGATGTCAAAAAAGGCTTAAGACAAGGCGGTGCACTGTCACGCGACTTCTTCATCATCGTTCTGGAAAGAATTGTGCAAAACTCAACCATCAACACTAGAGGCACAATCTTCCAAAGGTGCATCCAATTACTCGGATACGCAGTTGATATTGACATAATTGGAGGATCAGATCGTGATGTCAGTGAAGCCTTTGTGAGCATTGCGACGGAAGTGAAGAAGATGGGTTTATAGGTCAATGAGGGCAAGACCAAGTGTATGCTGTCATCAAAAAAGGACATTGAACAACGGCGTTTTGGACAAAACGTCACCATGGACAGCTATAACTTTGAGGTAGTTAAGGACTTTGTCTACCTAGGCACCGCTATAAACACAGACAACGACACCAGCGCTGAAATCAAACATTGAATAACTCTTGCAAATCGCTGCTTTTTTGCACTAAGAAGGTAAAATAATCATTCCTGTTCTCATTTATTGCTCTGAGGCCTGGACCCTGTCAAAGAAAGATGAGAACGTCTTTGGATGCTTTGAGAGGTGATTTTTGGTACCGTATGCATAGATGAAGAATGGAGGAGAAGATATAAAGAAGAACTGTTCGTGCTGTACAGCGACACTGACCTAGTTAACAGAATTAAAGTCCAACGGCTTAGATGGCTAGGTGATGTAGAGCAATTGGACATCAACGCTCCAATCCGGAAGGTCTTCGAATTCAATCCTGAGAAACGGTGCGGCGTAGCAGGGGAAGACCGCGCCTCAACTAGGCGTGCAAATTTTGAGATAGCTAGCTAGGGACTGAGCTGGTTGGAGACGCATGTTGGTTGAGGCTCAAGTCCGCCCTGGACTTACTTAAGTAAGGAATTGAAATTAGCAAACCATGCGGCCTTGAAATCGATGAAGAGATGGTGGGTGTCGATTTGATGTTCTTGCGTTTTTTCCAGGATCTTTCGTAATGTGAATATTTGATTGTCTTGGTGCATGCTCCCAACCAAAATATCTTCAGCTTTAGAGGGCATCCAAGCCATCTGCCATCTGGCTTTGTTAAGTCTTCACCTTAGATATGGCAATCTTTACTTCGTCTAAGTCGGGAGTACGAGATTGGTGGTTTTCATCGTCTATGATGAATGGATCATCCTGCCTGACAGCGGAATTCAGTTCGTCGTCACCGTTATACAATCGGCTGAAGTCATCCTTCGATTTCTTCAGTATTGACTGCGGTTTTACTATGATGTTTCCACTTTCGTTTTTGCAGCCTTCGAGTCGAAGTTTATGTACTTAGATATGTATCTGCTCATACAACTTTTGAACTTTATTCGTACTTTTGAATCCCTCAACATTTTCGACAACACGCTTCTCATGTTCTCTCTTTTCCCTTTTGAGAAGTCGGTGTTCCTCTCGCCTCTTCTGTTCATAGAGCTCATGAGCAGCTCTCGTCCTTCCATGCAGCGATGCTTTGTGAGCCTGTTGTTTGGCTGCATTTATTTCCTGACACTCCTTGTCAAACCAGATGTTTCTTATGTGTGTCTGCTTGAAATCCAGGACGTTGGGGGCGGTGTCTTTGAGTGCATTTTTGCAATGTTGACACTTGTTCTCAATACATAGTGTTGGCGGCAGAGAATTTTGAAAGATGTTATTATTGTAGCCGTTCCACGTTGTATCTTTTCCCACCATCTCCCAGTATTGACTTGGGTCTGGAAACCCGAAGTGATGCAAATCGATGTTAGTTCCTCGGAAATTTCATACATCCATAATGCTGGAAGCGTGTCTAGCGTCGATCGCAATATGGTCAATCAGGTTGACGGTAGATTGATCTGCAGAACTCCAAGTTCCTTTGTGAATGTTGAAGGGTAGAAAACGAGTACTGGCTATGAGCCTGGCTCATACCGTTATGGGAAGTGTTGTCGTGCAGTATACTTTTTCCGATTATTCAACCAAAGATGTCTGTTCTTCCCAGCTTGGCATT
The DNA here is from genome assembly GCF_945859685.1 of Eupeodes corollae. Taxonomy (NCBI): domain Eukaryota; kingdom Metazoa; phylum Arthropoda; class Insecta; order Diptera; family Syrphidae; genus Eupeodes; species Eupeodes corollae. Next base: position 6,694 of record NW_026605735.1, on the reverse strand, counting down.
TAAATTAAACAGAACAGAAACAGCTGACACTGTTCGTATGCTTTGTCCAAGAGAAGAATATATCCTTGTTGTTGTCATCCTTCTCTTCTGTGGGGGTTTGTGAGCACATAATAGGCTAATAGCTAATGTTTTCAAATGTATGCGAATGGTGATCATGCGCTCGTTGATGCACCTATAGCTCAAGACTTGTTGCCTAAGTCCGGCTCCAATGATAAAACCTCTTCGAAATAAGCGTCGTTGGTTTTCTGGATAATAGTCACCTATTTTCCCGAACCATCCCAACGTATTTCCTCGATGTCCATGATATCTACTTTATAGCAGTCTTCAACTGCAAGTGGTCTATTAAGGGGCATAACTTTCGATGAACATATCCGAAGTACATGGTCCTTAGTTCGTTTGCGTGGATTGGCAACAGTTAATCCGTACGTATCTGAGGCTTGTTGTGGCTTCGTGACTGGTTCTTCTTTATGTGGTCAGAAATTCATCCTGACGCACGACCTTCAACCTTAAGGACCAGGTCTTTGATTTCACTCAAAGGGCAAGAGCCGGAATAACCGCTTCTGATAGGCTTGGACTCCGAGTATGTTGCAGTATAGCCTTATAAGGTGTCCACTAGGTATAATTCAACCTAACTGAACCTATAGACGCCACCGTTGATTCCCTCTTGGGAATTCCTTCGCTACCGTAGTGGAAACACCTCCCCCTCTCTTTTTGATACCCCCAACAACTTTCCACTGAGGTTTTAACCCAATTGTCAGGTTATGCAAAAAGCGCCCGATGTTCACCGCGGGGAGGTGAGAATAGGAGTTAGTAGACAAAGGTGGGTTTTTGAGTCAAAATAAAATTCCAAATTGAGTGAAATATTTGCGCTGATTGCAGAATTAACGCCAAGGGCCATCGATTTTGCTGGTACCAGGAAATATGAATTTCCAACTAGTACTCGGTACGTTTGAGGTAGAACTAAAGCGTAGTGTTCTGTGAAGAAATCAATTAGTCTCAACAAGTTCTAACAGCTTGTATAAGAACCAGGCAATAGATTGAGGAGTTATGTACTAATAAAAATAAACAAATTAAGTGGCACAACAGTCCGTTGAGAGCTAAATCCTAGTGACTTACAACTCTCAACCATTCCTGAGTGCGAGAACTGTTGTCAGGGATGTAGGAGACCTACAGTTTCAAGCCGCATCCAAACGGATAATTTGAAAAAGCACATTTTATGACAAGAATTACTCTTGGGGGGTTTGTCAATTCGCAAGAGGCTGTACCCGTGACACGGGCATCAATTGAAGAATGATTGTCCAAAACTAATTTTGCCGTTAAACTAGTTCTGAAGAAGGTCAGTAATATGGGCGAAAGCGATTTGTGTTTTAAACCTTCATCGTGTAACATTCCTAATAATTTTTGTTTTGTTTTTAATTTCAAAAGAAGGAACATTCTTACTTACAAGCGATAAGGAACGAAATGAATATTTATGTTTTGTTGCCAAGGCTTTTAATTATTATATGGAAAAAACAAGGTCAAAATGAACTTTTTAAGGTACTGTAGATTTTAAGGTGTGTTTTTTTTTTCAAGAAGAAAAACTTATCGTAAGCCAGTAAAAACCAGTTCTTCTTCCCTCTAGACATATAATGTCTTACAAAGATAAAACACGAGGCAAAAACATAATGTGCTGATGGCCAAAAGGCACTGGGGCAAGCTGCTTTAAGATACTTCTCAAGTATGTAAATTCACCGCTAACGGCGTTCATATGCTAATTTATTTGTAATTGAGAATGTTAATGTTTCAATTTAAATCCAAGGCCGAGAAGTTGGATAATTTAACTGCACAATGAATTAACAATTGAGTTTTCAACTCAAGGACATCAACTTTAAATTCCTGAATAAAGTAACTCGTTAATGAGGTACTCAATGTCAATCTAAACAAAAAAAAGCAAAAAAAGATATCGAAAATATCTTTTTTCGGAATAATTGTGTCCTTATCGGTTTTACTGAGATTCTTCCAAAAATTCATGAATCCCTAATATTTAGACCAAAAATATTTCAATGCCGTAAAGTTGAAACATTTCAATTTTGTCTTCTTTTTCGGAACCAATTTTATACATAAGAAGACAGGTAGTAAGAAAGTATCTACATATATCCATAGTAATTAAAATGTTAAATTTGTTGTATCTTTTTTATCAAAAAAGAAAAAAAAAAAGAAATTTGAATCCCAAATTTCAAGCACATAAAATGGAAAATTCTCAAGCTTCCCCGATACCTCGTATCTTTATGTACGTCCCTACCCTACAAATACTGTATAACGCTATAGGCATCTTAAGAACTACAATTATATATACACAGTTACATTTGTAGGTATTTTCGAAAAGCCAGAAATGTGAAACACAAGAATTTCAAGTAGATGAGCAATTCCATTGCTCAACAAAAACGAGCCTTTTGGGAAAATATGCCTGTCACAAAAGCCAGTAACTAAAATTGAGAGAAATGTGAGAAAATATTGTCTTTTAAGGGGATGACAACTTTTAGAAAGATTAAGTTTAAGATAAAATGGAATGAATATTTGAAATTCTCAAGGGACAGATTATTATTTCGTGTTGGCCATAAATAATGACATATTTATTAGCATTTTCGAAATATCATACGTGTGTTATTATCACGTAAACATTAAACATAAAAATACTGTAAACATAATTTTAAAGACACAGTTTTTACTTTTTTTTGTTTCGTTAATTTAAATTCAAAACTCGAACTTGAATGTGATTATGATCTTTATTAAGATTCCAAAAGAGTCATGACTCAGAAGCTTTTCTGCTGATTTTCTTCTTTGCCTGGATTTGTATTTCAAAAAATAACCCAAAGTGCATTTTTGAAAGACAGCCATGACAGAATTTGACACTTATAAGTAAAAGCTGCTAAATCCTTCAACACTGGGAACTACGTATTCCCCCTTTCCATTGACATTGATTTATATCGCATTCGCTTGTTGTTCCGGTTGAGAAAAACAATGATTTCCTGTGAGGGTGAGAAGAACAAACTTAAAACAAAACAATGAATAAGTCATAAGAAGACGTCCTCAGCAATAAGTTTAGCATAGCTTGAGTAAGCGGTAGGATACCTAGCCTATTCTGCATACATATATCTCCAAGAAAATCCTTCGATAAAGAGGGATCCCTTCTTACTTGAAAAAGAAAAAAACAGGAAGAAAGCAAAAATAAAACAAACAAGTTAAATCTTCAAATTGAACATGAAGATGAATGGATAATATCCAGGCAATTGCTATAGGATCAAGGACTTTAATACACTTGATTTACTTTTAGGCATCACTGAAGAAGAATCACAAGCAAACAAAAAACCTGAATCCAAACCAGATGGACTTTGCAAACTGTTATTTAATTAATATTCATCTTAACGAAAAACATAACTCACAGATAAGTTCAAGACCAATAAATCAAAGAATAAAAAAGAAAGCGAAACAAAATATGTTTGAAACTTGTGTAATTGTTTTACATGGACTATAAATACAATGGATGATGTTCGCAGCGTTTACATTAAATTAATGAGTGTTTGGTCTTTCGATATAAAATAAGCAAACATCTCATTAAAGTCGTCTTCTTTGGGTATTTATATAATTGAAAGGTAGATGCTCAATATTGGTACTATGCCTACATTCTCTGTTTTAAGAGTAATATATTTACTTATGAATTGAAGTATAATTATAATTATAATTAAGGTTCATTTAAAGTCAAAAGCCCTTTGAAAATTGAGTGAAATTTTAAATGAAAGGCTAAATTGAAAATACTTGTTCATTTGTTTAAAGTTGGGCTGAAATTTTACTGTTTGGATAGACGTTTTCTATATACTTGAACTCTGTCTTCTTTCTATGGCCCAATAAAGCCGCACCAAACTTGAAAAATAAAAAAAGTTTATCTAAAAGATTTCAATGTTCTGCAACATCAAACAATATCTTTCTAAAGTTTTCCTGAATTCAAATCTCTTCTTATAATTTGAACATACTTTTTTGCGAAATAAAGATTTTTAACAAAGTTATAGATGGTCGATATTTTTAAAACACAACACGGTTTTTTTTAAATATATAGGTAAGTTGTATGATGATTTTGAAAATTTCAAATCTGTTTCTTCTAGATATATAGTTTGAATAATTTGTCTCACTTAGTTTCCGGGAATTGTCTTTGGTTATGCGAGGACTTATTCTTCATTTGAATCCATTGTTTGTTGTTTTTAACTTGTTTTCAGGTAAATATATTTTTAACAACTTCTGCCAACTTATGCAAAACATGTTTATCAAAAAGGAAAAACCATCCAATCCTTAAGTAGTACCCGTGGCATGATGGTTAGTGCGTTGGACTGTCATGCAAGGGGTCTTGGGTTCAATCCCTGCCTGTGCCACCTTAATTTAAAAAAAAAATTAATTTTCGCGGGTACTGCCTCTTGCGAGGAATTGACAAATCCTTCAAGAGTAATTCTTGTCATGAAAAAGTGCTTTCTCAAACTAGCCGTTCGGATTCGGCCTAAAATTGTAGGTCCCTTCCATTCCTGACAACAGTACTCGCACACAGGAATGGTTGAGAGTTGTAAGTCACTAGGCCCTGGTTCACAACGGACTGTTGCGCCACCCCATTTGATTTGATCCAATCCTTTAATTTTTAGTCGCAATATTTAAAAAGACAGAACACTGTAAATGAGGCAATTGCTTTACTAAATTAATTATTTTTCCATATTACCACTAATAATTACTGTTTTATTTTAAATCCCCTACAAAATTGTATCTACATTTGGTTGACAGATTTTCCGAAACTTTTCAAAACTGTTACCATGGATTTTATACCATAGATGTTTTACACCAATAATGAATGAACTGCATGACAAGTTTTGCTTGTGTAATAAATTTCGAACTCGAGATTTTAATCCAACATGACATTACGATGGCATTGAAGTCGAAAAAAGTGCGTCCCCCGATTCCGCCACAGTTTTGTTTTTTAAAGAACCCAAGCAAGACTTTTATGAATTATTGCAATGCTAACTGGCAAAGGTTTTATAAAAAATTAGGTAACAACATAAATTATTTCGACTTGAGCAACATAATCTGAGGCGAAATGTTTAGTTACAGTTACAATTGAGCTTACAGAAATCTTAAGGGTAGCTTTCAAAGATAGTTGGCTTTTTAAACCGCCTTGTAGGGCAGGAAATAAATCTTGTCAACATAAGAAAGAAACAAACAAATCTCCAGTTCCGGACGGCATCTTTCCCATTATGATACGAGTAATACAAAAATATGTATAAAAAGAGGCTGGGATGCGCCCCGCACTGATAACTTCCCATCGCGTCTGTCGATTTGTCTTGCTTAAAAGTTTGTCTATATGTACTCGTATCAATTTTTACCAAATTTGCACTAGTTTTTGTAGATTTTATTTTTTTATAAAAGAAACGGACTGTTGGATTTTTATATAAAAATTACTGAATATCGAAAACAATATTTTCTGTGAAATAAAATAAGTTTGAAGCCAATATTTTTATTTTTTGAAAAGCTATACGAGTCGTAAGTAAATTTTTACCAAGTTTTAGTATTGTTTTTTTTTTTAGAGTTTTATTTTTTTGTAAAAAAACTGTCAATTCGATTTTTTTCAAAATTTTATCGGATGTTGAAAACAAATTCTTATAAGATTAAATTAGTTTGAAGCCAATATTTAAAATTTTTGAAAAGATATTTGAGTCGAAAATCAATTTTTACCAACTTTTATTAATTTGTTTTAGGTTTTTATTTTTTGTAAAAAAACTGTCAATTTGATTTTTTCAACATTTTTCAGAATGTTGAAAACAATATTTTTTATAAGATAAAATAAGTTTGATGCTTGAATTTCCAGTTTTTGAAAAGATATTTGAATCGATATTCAATTTTTACCAACTTTGAGTAATGTTTTTATTTAGATTTAAAAAAAAAAAACAGTCAATTCGATTTTTCTTAAAATTTTATCAGATGTCAGAAACATTATTCTTCGTTGCACAAAATTGTTTTCAGGTTTTTTGATTTATAAGAAAACCGTTAAATGGATTTTTTTTCAAAAAATATACTTTTTTGATATTACGTTACAGTATATTATATAATATTTAATTCAAGTCCGTACCGTTTTTGGTTCGTAAGATATTAGGGTTAACCAAAATGTTCACCTTTTTTTCAAACTGCTATGGTGAAAAAACCCCCCCGCAATTTTCTTGAGAGCCCTTTCTGCATCTTTCTGCCTTATTATCTGTTTAACAAAATTTATTTGAAATCGATATCTCTACTGATTCTTCAGCTATGGACGACGAAAAAAATGTCGCGAACGTACGGACGTACGGACATACGAAGGCACGTACACACGCACGCACAGACATCTTTCTAAAAATCTTTTAAATCGACTCTAGGGACCTTGAAACGTCCAGAAATGTCAAAATTTTCAATTTGACAAATCGGACCCATTGGTAGTACCCGTGGCATGATGGTTAGTGCGTTGGACTGTCATGCAAGGGGTCTTGGGTTCAATCCCTGGCTGTGCCAGCTTAATTTAAAAAATTAATTTCGCGGGTACTGCCTCTTGCGAGGAATTGACAAATCCTTCAAGAGTAATTCTTGTCATGAAAAAGTGCTTTCTCAAACTAGCCGTTCGGATTCGGCCTAAAATTGTAGGTCCCTTCCATTC
>NW_026605734.1:0-28101 GCF_945859685.1 Eupeodes corollae | reverse complement strand
CTTCCAAATCCTCTCTCCTTTTCCTAGTGCTTACAGTGTGTCTGCACAATAAGGGTAGTAATATCCCCTTGAGTGTGTGCTTATTATTCTTTTTCGAAATTCGATATTTTGATAATGGGTCATAAGTTTCTTAGGAAATAGAAATTTAAAAAGTTCTAAATAACTGCATACTAAAAATATTTTTAAACTAAAACTAAAAAATGTATATACAAAAAATAATAAAACAAAGTCCGCTCTACTAATTTTCAAATACAAATTTCGAATAACTACGTTTTTTTTTTTATAAAAAAATAACGGCATTTACATTTTTGGAAACAAACTTTTTTATCAGGTCATTTTAAAATTTTTAAATTCAGGAAATATTTTCAAACAGATTCTTTGGACATAGGAAAGATATTGATAATTTTTGGGCAAGTATTAGCTTTCTCGTTGACTTTTTTTTTGTTTCGGATAGATATTGATGAGAACTACACACGAATTGCTTATAGTTCTGAGATCCTTGAACTAAGTTTATATAACGAAATCATAATGTTTCAGATATCATTCCTAGAGTCTACAGAGATTTCACCAGATCATCATCATCAAAATTAAAGAATACGAAAAATCCATACAATCAGTGAGCTATTATATTCCTCTCAGCAGCGTTCCATAGTTATGCTCATTGTAGATTTGTTCCTTCTCTTCCATCTTCGTCTTTGATGATGATGATGATAATCTGACGTTTGTCGTGCGTCGCCATTACCGTAGTCATCGTGTCGTCGTCTTCTTCGTCGTCGTTACTAAGAATATATTTACCCTTGGCAACGTTTTTGTAGAATGTTGGGTTCTTTGACAAAATTTATGATGTTTAAGGAAAGTTCTTCAATTCTCCATCACATGCATCTCCATGGATACCTCTATACTATATGCTTTGAAGAAGAAGAAGAAGAAAAAAAAATATCAATTTCATTATGTCATATATAGAAAATATTCTCAAAATTTCATTATTACCGTTTCAAGAAGTGTATACCGACCGACATATACACCGACATATGTACATTTAACTGTACCTATATTACTAAGCATCTTTTGGACACATATGAGTGCAGCAATATAATATAGCTTATCTATAGATACAAATAGGAGTATGTAGAATAATATGTATTATTATAAAAGGAAAGGTTAGTACTTACGCAACCTGGGTTTTGTGTACCTTACCTTCCTATATCTGATGTTATTGTTATGTAATAATAATTTTATGCCCTCCACTCTAGCATCACCTGAATTTGAGTGAGTGTGAGGGTTTTTTAAGGACATTTATTTTTTTATTTTTATTTTTTTGTCAATTTCATTTGGTCCCCATTTTTATTGTCATAACACACATTGCCATCGAGACAACAAAAGATAAAGGTATAGATGCTACACAATATCCTCTATAGAACTTTGGTATTTCTCATAACTCTTATTGTCGTCAATGCGAAGAAATATAAAAATATGATTCCTTATAGTTAGGTTTTTCCGTTTTTCAAACTCATACTTTTCCGCCTTCGATATATCTTTGCAACCCCTGGTGCTCTGATGCTGGTTGAGGGGTTTTAGAAAACACATATGGTTTTCATTTGAAATTTTCGATTCTATTAAAAAAGGGTTTTTCGTTGTGTCGAAGAAATACGTTTATTTGCTTGCGTTTGTAAACTTTACACTGCAGGTATGACAGGTTGATTCAAAACAAGAAGTAGTTTATGTGTTTTTGAGAAGAAATGTCGAGTCTTTTAGTTGAAGCACAGCGTGAACAAAAATAAGTTGCGTATCTCCATCTACACTTCCGAGTATTATTGCTTTTGTCAATTCCAGAAGAGAGGCAAAGTGAATATGAAGACAAACCATTTTTTTGAAAATGTCAAGATGTTGAAATAAAAAAATAGATTTAAAGCGTTATGATCCTCTCGTTTAAAAAATTATGTGGTTTTAATCAGTATTCGAAATTATTACTCTTGTTCAATTTGGATGTTTTTTTTAAGTGAATTTGGAAAAGGTTTTAACTTATTTTCTTACTTGAAAATATTTTTTTAATACTTTCAAGTTATAGTCAAGAATTTTAAATACTTGAGTAAAGTTTCCGATTTGATGATATGGTGCAGTTTAAAATAATTTTTTAAAACACAATCGTTTTGGAAAAGCATTCAAATTAAGGGCTAATTTTTTTAATTTAGTGAATTCTGTTTTAGAAAGCGTTTTAAATTAAAAATTCAAAATAAACAAGTTTTGTCTTTATCAAAATCGGAGAGAAATTTTAGAAGCTAAGAAGGATGTTCTCGTTACGGAAGGTTAAAAACCAAAATTTCAAAGTTAATATTTAGAAAGTATATTTTAAATAACTAATTATTTGGTCATCTCTAAATTTTTAAACAATGACTTCTCATAATTTATTGACAAGCTTAAATACATCTTTATTTAATAGAAACGATGCATTTTGAATAGTGCATTAATATTTGTGAACATTTTTAAGCAACAGTTTCAAAAACTTAAGCAGTTTTGGGTCGTTTGTAAAGCACCTTCTTGGCCAAAAATAGTGAATTCCTTGGAATAATTGAATGGTTGTCAAAGAAAAACTGAGAATATTATTGCTATGTTAACAACCAGAATTTTTTGGTGACTGCACCGACCGTATTGAAAATGAGTGTGGTGTAACTGTTACGTTAAGTTGATTACGCTTAGGCTGAGTTATGAAAAAGGATTTCTTACGGAATTGGAAGACATTTATACTGACGACTTTTATTTTTAAGAAACAAATTTCCATTTCAAAATAGTAGTTTCCTGACCGTATTGTTTTTGAAGAGGTGATTATAATTGGCCATGAAATCTTAGCATTTAGACTTTTTACTTGCAATAAATAAGAATTAGATGTAAATTTTTGCATTCGTAGTAAATTTCGAACTCAAGATTTTTAACTTAACATAGGAAGTTTTTGTAATGGGTCCGATTTGTCAAATAGAAAATTTTGACAATTCTCGACGTTGCAAGGTCCCAAGAGTTGAAATAAAAGATTTTTAGAAAGACGTTTGTGCGTACGTGCGTACTTACGTTCGTACGTCCCTACGTTCGCGACGTTTTTTCGTCGTCCATAGCTCAAGAACCAGGAGAGATATCGATTTCAAATGAATTTTGTTATACAGATAATAAGGCAGAAAGATGCAGAAAGGGCTTCTAAAAAAATTGCGTGGGTGGTTTTTTTACCATAGCAGTTTGAAAAAAAGGTGAAAATTTTGGTTAAACCTAAATATCTTACGAACCAAAAAAGCTAAGGTTTTGAATTAAATGTTATATAATATATTGTAACGTGATATTAAAGAAATATATTTAAAAAAAAACCACTTTACGTTTTTTTTATAAATCAAAAAACTGAAAAAAATTGTCCCTCCAAAATTTTACGACTAAAATATGATTTCATCTCCAAAACAATTTTGTGCAACGAAAAATATTGTTTTTGACATAAGAAAAATCGAATTGACAGTTTTTTTTTATAAAAAAATAAAAATTTAAAAAAACATTACTCAAAGTTGGTAAAAAATTGAATATCGATTCAAATATCTTTTCAAAAACTTAAAATTTAGGCTTCAATTTTATGTTATCTTATAAGAAATATTGTTTTCAACATTCTGAATGTTGAGAAAATCGAATTGACAGTTTTTTACAAAAAATTAAAAACCGAAAAAAAATTAACTCAAGTTGGTAAATTTTGATTTTCTACTCAAATATATTTTCAATACTTTGAGATAATAGCTTGTTACTAATTTTTGCTTATAAGAAATATTGTTTTGAATATTCAGTAAAATTTTAAGAAATATAAAATTGACATTTTTTGTAAAAAAAAAATAAAAACCTAAAAAAATTAAATAAAAGTTGGTAAACATTTATTTACGACTCAAATATCTATTCAAACTTTTTGATATTGGCTTTAAGCAACTTTCTTCTTTTCTGGAATATTGTTGCCAACGTTTAGTAAAATTTTGAAAAAAAACTAATTGACAGTTTTTCTTACAAAAAAAAAAACATAAAAAAAACAATACTGAAACTTGGTAAAAATTTACTTTCGGCCCAAATAGCTTTTTAAAAAATAAAAATATTGTCTTCAAACTTTTTTATTTCCCATAAAATATTGTTTTCAATATTCATTCGTTTTAAAAATAAAAAAATCATAATCTTCAAAAAGTAGTACGCAAAATTTGATAAAAAATTATATTCGGTTCTTGAATCACTCAAATTAATCTATTCATCCAATTTGTAAAAATGTAAGATATTCTACTAAAATTAGTAAAAATTTGTTTTGGACTAAAATAAATACGATAAGAAAGAGGCAGACCATGAATAAGCGATCGCCTCCTATTGGTTGTGTAGTAAGGTAGTTAGGTTAGATAAATAAAGCCATGTTTTTGATGATAATGAAGGACTGTTATTGGTAATTGGAAGATTCTTACTGCAATCCAATCCCATTCCTCATTTCGTATAAGTTTTCAGCGCAAATATGGAGTTATTAAGTTCAGTTTATTTTTTTCGTTAAAGTTTAAAAGAAACAAGTATAGTATAAGGTAGAAGAAATTGCTATTCAAGTGTTGTTTACAGTCAGGCTCTTGGATTTTAGTTATGAAGTGATACGTAAGCAGTAGTTGTAGAAGTTGTATTTACGTAATATCTTTATAAGTAGGTATAATGTGTATACGTTTGAAAAAGTGATTCTAATAGAAAATACTCTTTCTGGCCCGTTTCTTTAACTTGTACTAAGTATTTATTCTTTTATTTAGGCGAAGGCAAGCAAAAGAATAATATTTTAAAATCATATATACAAAAGTACCAAGGTATTACTTCTTGATAGACACTTTAAAATAGATTGTTGATTAAACATATCATATTCGTTAATATTTACAATAGTTATAGTTATAAAAATACATTAATAACCAAATGCATTAATTTGGATAAAAGATAGGAATGTGATTCAAAATTTTACCTGAAAAATAAGTTTGTCTTCAAAAATTCAAATGCCATTTTATAAATAAAAAAACCGTTTATTTATTTTATTATTATTTTTTTGAAAATCGTTAGAACGGTTTTTTTTTAAATTAATTTTTTTTATATAAAATTTTTTCAATTTTGTTCTAAAAATATTTTTGGTATGCAGTTGTTTAGAGATTTAAAAAAAACGCCTTAGATTTGAATTTTGTAAAAAAATGTTGACCCGGTTTTGAGGTATCGAGTTTTAATATAATTTTTTATTTAGTTTTTAATATAATTTTTCAATTTTCTCATAAGAAAAAAAGTTGATATTGCGCTCGTTACAGAAACCTGGCTTAATGGTAATAAGAATTTCTCTCATCCAAACTTTGTTTGCTATCGTCTCGACAGGGTGTCTACCAGAGGTGGTGGTGTAGCAATTTTAATAAGGAAAGTATTGAACGCACTGTTCTTCCCAACTTAAATCTCCTGTGTATTGAGATTTAGGTATAGACATTGCATTAACTAGCAACTCTATTGGAGGAGGTTTAAACTGTCGACATCAATTTATGGAACTGCGTGCTTATTTGCTGGGGCAACATTAACGATCGTCACCCAAATTTCTCGATACTGTTTTCTCCTAACCACAATTATATACCATCTTCCCCAAATAAAAGTCCCTCCACTCTTGACTTATTTATCACGTATAATAAACTCTTTACAAATCGTATATAGGCAGAAATTGTCCTGACACTAATTAAGAGGACATACATGATCCTATACTCATTGATTCAATGTTTTCCGATTTGACTTCAATTATAAAAGGAGCAGCTGACTATGCAATCCCTAAGAGACCCATCAAAGATACTTAACCAATACAGCTACCTTCCAATATCTTATACTTAATTCAACTAAGAAAGAAGAAAATGAGTAAGATACCGATATGATTTCTTTTTTAACAGCGTAAAATTCCTAAACAAAGCAATTAGCAAAGAAATCTTTTAGTATAGAAACTGCCGGTGGGAAAAACTTCTTTCCTCTTTTGATAGGGCAAGTAATCCCTTTTGGAAAGCTTCAAAACTGTTAAAAAAAAGAGGGTCTAGTATCCCGCCTCTAAACGTTGAAAACCAGCTGTTCATTACACCAACTGAAAAGGCAAATCTTTTTGCAACAAATGTTTCTATTAGCAACACTACTTCAGCTCACTTAAGTGACTCTGATACTATTTGTGAAGTTAATAACTCAATAACAACCATCTCTCAATCAGACATAACTTTGCCTCCCTCTTATTTTGTGAACCATAGTAAAACAAGTTTTCTAATTAAAAATCTAAAAAAGAAAATAACACATTGCTAAAACATCTCCCGTTGAGTGGTACAAAATATTTAACAACTATTTTTAATGCGCGCCTCAAACGATGCTATTTCTCAGTTTGTTGGAAAAAAGCGTCGATTATTTCAATACACAAAGCAAGTAAACCTGAAAACGAAATTAATAGCTATAGGCCAATAAGTTTGATCAGTAGTGTGAGCAAATTGTTAGAAAAAATAATCGAAGAAAAAATAGATGAACATATTGAAACATATCATATTCTTCCTAGCTTTCAGTTTGGATTCAGACAAAGCAACAATACTATCCAACAAGTTGCAAGGATTAAAAACCATATAAAAGATAACTTGAATTCCAAAAAATTAACTGGTCTCATCATGTTGGACATAGAAAGGGCATTGGATATGGTCTGGCATGAGGGATTGCTTCACAAGTTCAAGTTGTTCAATTTTCCAATGCCAATAATAAAAATAATTCAAAGCTTTCTGTCCGATAGAGAGTTTGTGGTCATATTGAACAAAACGTCTTCTTTTACACAAGCTACAGTATCCGGTGTACCACAAGGTTCAGTACTCGGACATATAATTTTCAATATTTTTGTATCTGACCTTCCTCAAATTGGTGACAATGTCCAAATTACCATGTTTGCAGATGATACAGCCATTTTCGCTTCAGGAATTTTGTATAGTGATGTTCACCATACACTACAAGAATGCTCAAAAAACCCAAGCAATATGGTTTTCATGTAGTCGTAAGCCATATTTTTTACCTGGACATGTAAATCTTCATTTGGGCTCAGTCAACATCGAATGGTCTGAGCATTGCAGATATCTTGGCATTATGTTAGACAAAAAACTCAATTTTAATATACACATATCCATAACTATAAATAAAATAAATAGGTGTATCCAAATTCTCTATCCTATGGTATCCAGAAAATCTAAACTGAGTAGGGACAACAAATTTATTTTGTTCAAATCAGTTTTTCAATCCATCCTCCTCTATGGTGCACCTGTTTGGGGCGACTGTGCCAAAACTCATAAGCTGAAACTGCAAAGATGTCAAAATAAAGTGCTTAAAATTATGTTAGATCTTCCAATGTGTTACTCAACACACAGGTTACACGAACTAGTAAATATCAACTTTTTAAACCTAAACATTGAAATTTATAAAGACAAGTTTCATCGCAATTGTTCTTTATCCGAAAATGAACTCGTTCGTCAATTACGTCAATAACAATGAAATATACATATAAAGTAATCATGTGCAATATTAGTTTGTAAGTTTTCGAATAAGGGTTTTTTGTTCTAGTTCTTTTCCCTTTTAATACCAAATTTATAATGCTCTTCTTCTTTGTATAAAATTATATCTTAGCTGTGAAGGTTAAAAAAAAATACCTAAAACTCTTCAAAAATATAATTTGAATGTAATCTAGACTTACTTTAAAAAAAACTCTAACAATTTTTAAATACAAATTTTGAAAAATTTAGGGTTTTTTGAGAAAACAAGTGGCTTTTAGTTTTAAAAAAAACAAACTTTTTCGCAGGTACATTTTGAAATCTTCAATTACAGGAAATGTTTTTAAACAGACTTTTTAAATAAATGAGCTTGTTCGTGCAACCGAGTCGAGTATTTATTTTGCAGGCTATTTGGTATCAAAGTCTATGCCAAGACCTTTCATGACAAGGATATGATGTTGCTACTTTAAGCTTGAAATCCATTAAGCTCAACCATTTTCCATTGTTAATCGACTGATTTCTCTTTAAAAATAATGTTTTTTATATTATATTTAATATGAATCTGTTTATTAGAAAGTCCTGAAATTAAGAACTTAAATATTTGTTTTCATTTGTTTCGCATATAGGTATACAAAATATGCCCGAATAAGCTACGAAGGATAACAATAATTATGATGACTTTAATTTATTATTTTTATTTTGCATTACAAAAAAAAAAAACTTAACAATTTATGTCAAGTTATGCAACAAAAATTAAAAACAAACAAATATAAAACTAGATGCTGATCAGATATACATATATTCAATATATGTGTATATATGAGCAAATGTTTTTTAAATTCAGTTTAAGGGTTCCAGTATTGTGTATATATTTGTTTATAATTATTGTATATACCTTCTCACCTGCAGTTAATCCGAACAAATTTCCAAACTTTTCATTTTAATCTCGTTCATGCGAATATTTTTCCATGAAAATGAAACAAAAATATTCAAGTGGAATGTCTACCTCAAAGGATATACTATGCAATACTATATGGATAAAACCTCGAAAAAATCCTGAATTCAAGAAGCCATGGCAACACTCTCTCTGTGTCTCTATATACACAATAAAGCTTCAAAATTGTTTTTCCCCAAAAGTGCCTACTACTAATACTTTGTAGGTAGGTAGGTATTAAAATAATTTTTGGGTTTAAAATACAAAAAAAAAAAACAATCTATCCCTTTAGGAGGTCCATCATTTTACTTTTACCTCAAACAAAATGTATATACAAATAAAACACAAACATATTCGCACACAGCATAATAAAACTTAAAACAACCATCCAACATTTAATTTTAATTGCAGATTCCGGTTTCAAAAATAAAAAATATACTATATATACCTTGGTAGGTGATAAAGTGAGGGTGTAAAAGGTGTAAAAGAGACGAATGAATGTATAATTCCATTCATAGCACTTGGGCTTAATGTTGTTATAGGTACTACTAGTTCGGGTTTTCAAATAAAACAAACCTACACTACACTAAATCTAAAGCCTTCAAAGTTGTTGATTTTATCAAAACATTTCTATCGGTTTTTTTTCTGAATTTAATTCTGATCACTATAGTAACGGAAATGAAACTAAATTTAAGCAAAAAGTTTTTAAAACATAAAATAAAAGTTGTTAGATTGTGGGGAGGTTATAGATAAACAAAAGTAAACAGTGGGACAGAACATCATACAAACTGGAATTTCAATTTAATCCTCTAATGGAATACTACTTAATCCATCAGAATATATGGGGTTAAGCCTTCAACTTCAATATGATCACACAAAATAATGTAACGACAATCAAAGAGTTCTCTATAGTGACGGAATTAGCAACCCACTAAAATAATTAAGTTATAAACAAAATTTCGCAGCAGAGCTTTCAAATGTAAAAAGTTGCGGGAATGTATAAAAGTTATAGAAATTGTGTTTTTATAATTTTTTTGTACACCCAAAGATCATTCGAACTATACATTTTTACATAGGCCGATTAAGGTTTCTTTCTCGAATAATCCTAGAGTTAAAAAAAAACATGTCTCAAAGGACAAAATATAAAAATACAACTTTTGAGATCAAACAAATATGTGTAACGGAATACCTTTAAGTTCTTGAAAAATATTATTTACATATTTTTAATTACGTGCTAAACTTCCCCATTATCGCAGTGATAGAAATTGAGTATGGTCATACTGTAACTGTATCAAATTTATATGATTCTGTTTCATATGATTTTTTATCTATATTTTTTTATGCTTTATGATAAATCTGAAATTGTTTCAAAATCATGTCAAGTATCCACATTAGAAATGCACTCCGCAAATATTTAGTTTTTGGATTTATTATTATCTAGCTGCTTTAAAGAGCTCGATGTGGCAATCCTTACTTCGTCTTAGTCGGGAGGACGGGATTGTTGGCTTTCGTCGTCTATATCGAATGGGTCATCCTGCCTGACAGCGGAATTCAGTTCTTCATCGCCGTTATACAGTCTGCAGAAGTGGTCCTTCCATATCCTCAGCATTGACTGCGGTTCCACTATGATGTTTTCACTTTCGTCTTTGCAGCCTTCGGTTATAGGTTTATGTACCTACCTGTGAATTTCGTTTCACTTGTTCATACAAATTTCGAACCTCATTCCTGCTTTTATACCTCTCAACATCTTCGACCACACGCTTCTAATGCCCTCTCTCTTTCCTTCTGAAAAGTCGGCGTTCCTTTCGCCTCTTCTGCTCATAGAGCTCACGAGCAGCTCTCGTCCTTTTATGCAGCGCCGCTTTGCGTGCCTGTTGTTTGGCTGCATTTGCCTGCTAACATTCCTCATCAAACCAGGGGTTCCTTGTTGGTGGCTGTTCAGAGGCGGCTTCTCTGATTGCATCTTGGCAATGTTGCCACTGGTTTTCGATACATTGTGTTGGCGGCAGAAAACTTCGAGAGAGGTTGCTTGTAACTCGGTCGGAAAAGGATTTGGCGATCTCTGGCGATTGTAGCCGTTCGACGTTGTATCTTCTCCCAGCACCTCCCTGTCTTGCCTTGGGTCTGGAAATCCGAAGTGCTACCTTGGCTACAACGAGGTAGTGGTCCGAGTTGATGTTAGCTCCTCGGAGAGTTCGTACATCCATGATGCTGGAAGCGTTTCTGTCGTCGATCGCAATATGGTCAATCTGGTTGACGGTAGATTGATCTATAGAAGTGATGTTGAGGTGTGGAAAACACGTACTGGCTACCATGACGTTTCGCCCCGCAGCAAATTCTATGAGCCTGAATCCATTGTCAGAAGTGTTTTCGTGCAGGCTGTTCTTGCCGATTATTCCACCAAAGATGTCTTCCCTTCATAGTTTGGCATTAAAATCGTCCAGGACTATTTTAGTATCGCAGCTAGGACACTGCTCATATGTCTTGTCCAAGAGCTGAAGAATATGTCTTTGGTGTCTTAATCTTTTTCCTCTGTTGGGGCATGCGCGCATTTAAGGGTTATGTTGGCGAATTTAGCCTTTATGCGGATTGTCGTGATGCGCTCGCTCACACTGTTGAAACTTAAGACTTTTTGCCTGAGTCTAGTTCCAACAACAAATTCACACCCAAATAGATGCTGTCTTTGTTCTCGGTAGCAATCACCGTAGTATACATCGCAGTCTTTAAGTTTGCGTTTGCCCGGTCCATCTTGGATGGCGGTAATATCTGCCTTGCAGCAGTTTAGAGCTTCCGCTAAGTGTTCGGCTGCACGTGGTCTGTTAAGGGACCTTACATTCCACGCACATGTTCGTTGTCCTTATTTAATTTGCTTGGGTTGTCAACAGTGAATCCGTCCGTATCCGAGGCTTGTTGGTGCTTCGCAATTAAAGGTATTTTTTTACGTGGCCAGGAAGTTACCCCGACGGCACAACCTCCAAACTGAAGTTCCAGATCCTAAGTATAACTCCAAGAATGGGAAGCTGGATAAAAACGCTCCTTATAGGCCTGGGCTCCGAATAAGTCAAAGAAGCCCTATAAGGTGTTCAGTTCACTGAGTAGTTCATCCTTACTGGAACTGTAGACGCCACCGTTGATTTCGTCTCGGGAATTCCTCCGCTGCCGTCTGGATAAGGAGAGGTGCCTTAGAGGAAGCACCTCTCCCCCCTTCTCTCGTTTGCTGCCACCAACAACTTTCCACTAGGGTTGAAACCCAATCTTCAGTTTAGGTACTAGGCACCCGATATTCACCACGGGGTGGTGAGAGTAGGAGTTGATAGACAGAAGTGGGTTTTGAGAAAAACCTGTGGACGCTTGTGTTTTCTTGAATGCACATGTCTACCATTTGAACATCCAGAAAAGTCCACAGTCGATCAAATATTTACAATAAGGCAGTTCCTAGAAAAAAGCCAAGAACATCAAATCTACACCCACCATTTCTTGATCGACAGGGACCAGCTGTATAAAGCCATGTATAGTTTTGGAATCGCTGTCAAACTCGTCTGTTTGTTAAGGATGACCATGGACCATTCGCACTGCTACATAGAGGTTGAAAACAACTTAACAGAAAAGTTCGATGTCAAAATAGGCTTTAGACAATGTGATGCGCTGTCATGCAATTTCTTTAACATCGTCCTTGAAAGAATAGGGTAGAGCTCCCATCTTAAAACTAGAGGCAGTATCTTTTAAAAATCTGTCCAATTACTAGCATATCCCGATGACATTCACTTAGTCGGAAAAGCTCAGCGTGATGTCAATGGGGTCTGGCAGAGGCAGCAAAACTGGCTTCAACGGTTAATGAGGGTAGAACAAAGTTCATGCTTTCATCAACAAATTACCTACAACACCAGTGCTGAGATCAAACGAAGAATTAGTCTTGCTAACCGCTGTTTCTTTGGACTAAGTAGCAAAGCCCTCAAAGCAAAGCGGATGAAATCACCCTGGGTCATTTCGAGAAAAGTTCTTCGCGTGAAACCAATGATCCGTCCCAGAATCCACACCCGCAATACAGTTCGGTAGACTAAGAACGCAGTTCAGGTGGTGCGCACAAGTGGCCTCACCTAACTGGATGCATCTAGATAAAGACTGAGCTAGAGAAAGAACTTTGTTGGGTGAGACCCTAGTTCACATAATACTGTAGTGCCATCGTTAGTAAATAAATTGATTTTAAATAAAGCACACAATTGTTTGGAAGTTATTACCTGGTATTTTGGTATTATATAAATAGTTTAGTGGAAAATTCCAAAGAAAACCCAGTAATAGTAGCAGTAGCCAGAGCTTTGTATTTAAAAATTGGTACAACTGAAAGAAGACCTGTCAGAATAATAATAAAAAATACAAATAGAATAAAGTTTTGTGAAAATCAAAAGTTATGTAAAATTAGCTATTGCAAAAAAAGCTTAGTTATTCCATTTTCATATGATATATATGAATATGATATAAATAATATCAACAGTAACAGAATGATTTGTTCCCCAATGGAAAACACATGATTCCAAATGCACAACTACTCAACGAACAAAGCCATCGAGATACAAATGCAATATCAATTGTACCAACATTTAAGAACGAAATCGCATAAGATCCATTCGAGACTCGTATAAACACATCCGTAGTAAGATTCTACTTTAACTTTTATCGGTAGTATTCATACTACTGATATTGTTTTTGTTATTCGTGTAAAATACTACTTTACTGTTGATAGAGTTTCCAAAAAAACACGGGTATTGTCATTTCCTTTTTGTAGAATCAATTGACACCACCAGCACGTGAGATAACAACACCCTTGAATTTGTCAACACATTATTTCGTTAGCTTTGTGGCAAGTGGCAAAGTCCTATTGAAGCCACATATCGTCCACATCTATATCTTCCAATTCGGGCCACACAAATTTCTTAATCATCTCGAAAACTGCACCAAGCAGTAAATCTTTTTAGGTGACTTGGTTATTCGACAATCACTCTTGAATTAATCATTTGCCCAAATGCTCAATTTTTGCTTATTGACGAATTAAAAGACTTCAGTTCCTGAGTCAATTACATCTTTTAAGAGTGTAAACACAAGTCTTTATGCATAATGTTTATCAGCGAACAACGTGCAAGTTGCAATAGATGTTAGTTTTTTGCAAATTAATGATGATAATTATTGTTGCACCATTATGTTGTTTGCAAAAACAGACAATTAAAGTCTTTTCCAGGATTCTCTTACTTTGAAGTATTCTTTTGAACAAATAGCACTTTTAAAGAAACAAATCCTTATATTTTGTTCAACATTAAAAAAAAAGAAACAAACATTTGAGGTGCAATTTCAAATCGCTCAAAGGAATTATACTGCAAAGCATTTGCTGTTCTGAGAGATTTAAGAAAAAAAAAATACACTACAAGATAAAGCTCCTTACTATGTCCGAGTATGAACAAAGAATACACAAGGACATACAAAAAACATACTCAAATATAATACGATACTTCAATGGAAATATGTATTAACATTAAAAATGGAAAATAACAATTTATAAGAAAAATTATTTTGTAAAATCAAAGAGCAAAAGGGTACAAAATGGTATTAGTAAATATAAAGGTGAAGGAATAAAATTTTCCAAGAATAAATTAGGTATTCAAGGACTCTTTCCTGAAATAAAACAAACACTTATTTAAATATATATGTATGTGGGTATTTTAGCATAAGAAATCGTATAACTTATACAAAAATGAAGCCATATTAAAACAATGACAATATTTCATGAAACAGTTTTTATTCTTTTTGTATTGTATCAGGAATGTTGTATTTCGGTATAAAATGTGGACATTTTAAAGAATCGTTTTTAATTGTTTCGTCCCCTCAGAAAAACAAAATCAACCAGGCAGAGGATTTTTTTTAAATTGAGCTCACATTAAGCCTTTAAAATATGTTTAAATTTCATGTAAGCAAAAATTAATGTATTTAGAAGCACAACCAATACTTTAAAAAATGTTCATCAAGTTTTTTAAAGTTTTTAGGTAGCAATCTTCTTCGGTTGGCTCTTAGAAGGGCTGTAAAGGAGCAAAATGATCTCAAACTTTCAACATTATTCACTCCAATGTTTCCTGGAAGTTTGGAATCCACGTCCCCGTTTATTACAAAATTTATCTGCTCAATCGTATTTAGCCTTGTGTTTCCATTGAAAACGTCAGTAAACTTCTTCAAGACTTCCTCTCCAATGGGCATTTTTGCTTCGCCAATGATGTAGGTAGGTCTTTGAAAATATGCTTTTTCGGATCGACTTAAAACCCAAAATGACTTTAATGTACTCCAGCTGCTCTTGCAGTTCTTCATCTTCAATCAATTTTTTTGGAAATGCAACACAGCTTGCATTATCTTCGAGAGCGCTGACCAAGTATCCCAGCGAGTTAAAACATGGTTTAGGTAAATGTAAATTTAAAAATACGACTTCAAATTTAGTTTCAAACAAACTTACATGTTTAAGTGGTTCCAATTAGGTTCCATATCCTTAAAAACAGCAATCCGAGAAGGACTCTTCAGAAATACTTTTTTCAAGTTTGACACGAAGGAGTCTACTTTTGAGTAGTGACTGAGTATGCTTTCGCAAACTCTGATTACACCGTGAGCGACGGTGAACCATTTTTGAGTACAACCCTTGCATTTATACGGTGCGGCGTCTGTTACGAACAACAAAACCTTTTCTCTCTTCTCGGGCACAACAATCGCATCGAATCGTCAAAAAGCTGGGTTTTTAAATAAAGACTCTCAACGATATGCGAGAATGTTCGCATTTCTTTTAATACATAATAACCCAATTGTTATATATTTCTTAACAACATTTAATAAAAATGCGATAAGGGCAGAAAAAGGCAACAATGGCGAAGAAAGGCAAAAACGGCAATTATGGAAGGTATAGAGAGCTCAAAAAATGCAAAATAAAATACATACATATACTTACAATCACAAGGGCTTGAAACATGTTTGTCGAAAGTCGATTTCATCTTTTTGACCAAAGAAAGGCAAAGTTAATAAAATCCTATCCCAAGTGATCAGTGATTTACTGCTGACAGCTATGATATTAAACTGAGGAATAAGATGGACTCTGACAACATACCTAAAACATCTTTACTATGCAGACGATGTATGTAAAAGGATAATTGATCTCAAACTGGCAACAAAGATGGAGAAAGAAGCAAAAATTTGGGGGCTGAAAATCAACACGAAAACCCTCTGTTTTTTTTTATAATAAGCGCACACTCAAGGGGATATATTACCCTTATTATGTAGACACAGTGTGAGCACTAGGAAAGGGAGAGAGGGGTTGAAGGGAGATGTCGGTGCACATTGGTTTTGAATTCATGAATATTGCAATAGCTGGGAAAGACAGAGTGTGACAAGGCATTCCACATTCGCATTGTACGGCTAAAGAACGAATCCCTGTACTTGACAGTACGACCGAAGTTGGGCTCGAGGGTATATTGATGAGCATTCTTAGAAGTGCGAGTATTACGATTGAAATGTTTAAGGGGAGGAATGCAGCTGGCTATTTCTCTAGTGCATAAACCATTAAAATAACGGTAAAAGAGGGTGAGACAAGAAACATTTCGACGATGTTCAAGTGACGTAAATTGTCTTATGATGGTAATATAACCAATCAATCTAAATGCTCTACGTTCAATATTATCCAAGAGGCTAAAGTAAATTGCAGGAGCACCAGGCCAGATATGGGAGTTATAATCAACCTTTGGACGTATATAAGTCTTGTAAATAACAGCCAGATCAAAGAGGGAGAAAAACTTCTTGCATCGCCTTAGAAACATTGCGTACCAACAATAATAAAAGTAGAGAGTTTTCGTCGTCTTGGAAGTATGGTTTCTTACGAAGGTGAAACCAAAAAGATTTCCCTAGCCGTATCGGGAAAACTAAGGCTCAAACTTTGGCTCAAACGTAGAATCAGTACTGTTTTACGCTTGCAGCACCTCAAAAATAGCAGCAACAATTGTCAGAAAACTACAGACCTTCATTAATAGGCAAAAAGACTCTTATAAACGAAAAGATAATTCAATTGAATTGACTCGCTCAAGAATTCAGAAGAGTCAGTAGACCCAGAAGCACGTGTAAAAAGAAAATTCTAATAGGAATTATTGAGATGTGGGAAGAGCTGGAGGGAGCTTAAGCACATCTCCGAAAATCGCACACGATAGCGCGTAGTAGTAGTTTTGGTCTTGTGTCCAAGTAGGGAACACCCATGGACTTTATGGGTCTAAGGACTTACATAAGTATTTTAATTTAATTTTTGGCGTGGCTTAACCTCGATTTATAGCACTTGATTCAAGCTTTATGTATAACTTAAAAATTAACTTAGATGTAAACTTATAACTAAGAGTTGTAGTGTGTTACAAAGAGTTTGAGGTTATGGGTGCCGATTTTGAAATCAAACAAATTTGGATTCCAATTGACCAATCGAAGCATACCGTTTAAAGGTTTGTTAAGAGCATAGGAGGTGTGATGAGTTGGTAAAAATAAGAGGCGGAGGCTTCGAAGGTTGCGGTTGAGTTGAGGTTTAACAGATGGCGATCACGATAAAGGGGTAAGATCAAAAGATTTTTCCAAGGAAGGTTTTGAAATGCTTAATCAATAAATCTTCGTTGCGGTGCACATTCAAGTAGAGGTCGAATAAACGTAAGGGTTGGGAAATTATTGAACCATATTTTAACAACCCCTATTGCCCAGTTGGGTTTATGAATTATTTCGTCAATCTGAAGTAACAATTTCAGTTCACATAAAAGTCACATAAAAAAGCCGAAATCCACAATGTTTTCTATTTTATGTATGGGATGATTATGAAGATAGTAATGACGGAAAATTGTTTTAATGCATCTACGGTAAAACGTCATCATTTGATAACGTTGAGCTCTAAGCAATTTTTTGCCTCCCAGGTTGAGAAATGTTCGAATCTTTTTGAGATGTTCCTTCATGAGTTGCGATGATTTTGAAAAATTTCAAATCATCAGCGTTATGGGATATTTTTCATAATGTTTAATGACCACGTCAATGTCATTGATTATAAGAATAAAGAGAAGAGGGACTAAATGACTACCTTGAGGAACACCAGAAATGTATAGAATGGGATTTCAATTTGCAGGTCTAAATAACCACACATAATTTTCAAGATTCTTAAAGTAAGAACTAATTTATTTCAGGAAAATTTAGCGTAGTCAGTAAGGTATTTTGGTTGGGATTTGGGAATATGGGGATTGTTGCACGAAAGAAGAGTTGTTAAGATTGGGAAGTGATCACTTCCATGTAGGTCATCGGCGACCTCCCAGGTTAAGTTAGGAGCTAGATGAGGAGAGGTAAGTGTTAAGTCAATATGGGAGAAGGTTCCGTGGGTAGATAGGTGGGTTGGACGGCCATCGTTTAGGATAATTATTTTGTTGTTTGATATGAAGTTTTCGACCAATTTGCCTCGATTATTTATTGAGGGTGAACCCCAAGCGGGGTTCCAAGAATTAAAGTCTCCTGTAAGGATGATTGGAGTAGAAATATTTGAAATGATGGATTCAAGGTCCAGAGGATCAAATGTTTGGTTAGGTGGAATGTAAAGAGAAACAACTGTCAGTTTGAAGGACAATTCTATTTCAACAGCAATTGCAGAAATAGAAGAAGTAATGTCGATGAATTTATGGGGGATGTTTTTGTTCACAAGTAAACAAATACCCTGTTTGGAAGTTAAGTTGGAAGGAAGGTTGTGACATGAAACTGAATAATTTTTTGGTGGAAAAAAAGTTTGATTGTACTTAAGAAATATTCCAATCAGCGCTATTAAAACAGGTCTCAGTTAGACCATCCTATACTGAAATTAACAGAGAAGCTGGTAATATCACTAGAGCAATCCGCTTTGCAGCCAACTGTAGCATCCCTCAATCATCACACAAACCTCATAGAAAAACTGTCCCACGGTGGAATGATCATCTCCACAACTTACGACAAAACAAACAATCTCTATTTAAAAACTTCAAAAAATTTCCATCCCAAGAAAATCTCATTGCATACCGTAAGGCTAACGCTACATATCGGAGAGCTGCAAAAATTGAAAAAGCTGATTCATTCAATAAATTCATATCCAGCATCAATCTCAACTCATCCCCAAAAAAAATGTGGTTTGATATAAAATGTCTTTCAGGCAACTTTTCCCCCCACACCATAAAGGTTATCAAAACCGATACTGCGAACCTGACTAATCCATTTGAAATCAACTCACATTTTGCAAAAACATGGAAACATTCTCAAAGTGACTCTAATTTTCATCCCCAATACTTAAACGCTAAAACTCAATATTTGACCCCTTTTGTCTATACTGGCCTTCCATCTACCTCTGCTTCATTGATCGAAACCCCCATTTCTATGATAGAACTCTAAGCTTGTTTACATGCCTCGAAAGGTAAAACACCGGGTTTCGACAGAATCTCATACTCAATGCTCAATAATTCACCGATTTGTTTTAAATTAAAACTTCTTTCCTTTTACAACACCATTCTAGACAAAGGCATTATACCTCAGGCATGGAAAGTGGCAACAATTGTTCCGATACCAAAACCAAACAAAGACCATTCCACTGTAGCTGGGTTCCGACCCATATCACTACTGCCTTGTCCTTCCAAAATATTAGATAAAATTATTTCAAAACGCATATTCTGGCTCATCGAAAAAGACAAATTAATAGATAAAAATCAATTCGCTTTTAAAAAAGGTAGAAGTACCATCGACGCACTCCTGCATCTCGACTTTTTTATTTCGTCAAGTCTTTCTGAAAAAAATCACACAACCATCTTATCTATTGATTTCACCCAAGCTTTTGACAAGATCGGTCCACACATAATACTTAAACAGCTAATTGACTGGAAACTTGGTCCTAAAATTATAAATTATGTCAAATCATTCCTTACAAACCGAAAATTTCGAATAAGAACCAATTCAGTTCATTCACCTATCCATTGTTTAGCTAATGGTATCCCGCAAGGATCTCCCTTGTCAGTGGTTTTATTTATTGTCGCATTTAATGAGATAAACAAAATCGTTGATATCTACCCTGAAATCAACCACATCCTTTATGCTGACGATCTCATTTTGTTTTCAAAACATAAAAACCTCACAGAATTATCTTCAACTTTCTCAAATTTAATTTCAGATTTATCCAATTGGGGTAATTTTTCAGGATCAATTATTTCAACAGCCAAATGTGAAATTTTACATATTTGTCGTAAACATAAATGTCAAAAATCTATTGAAGGGGTTGCCCATAATAATATTATTATAAAAAATGTTAATTACTCAAAAATTCTTGGATTATTATTTGATTCTAGTTATAGATTTAAGGAACATTGTTTATATATTAAGAAATGCCTTACTACCAGGGTTAACTTGATAAAGCTTTTAAGTTCAAAAAAATTTAACTGCAGTATTAAAACTATTATCTCAATTATTCGTTCCATTATTCTTTCTAAAATTGATTATGGGCTTCCGATTTATGGAAAATGTTCCAAACCAGTTTTGAATTTTATCTCTACACCATATCATGCAGCAATTCGAACCAGCATTGGCGCCTTCCGTACAACACCGATTAAAAACATTGTAGTTGAAACTGGACTTCCAAACTTGTTAGATAGAATCGATCTCCTCACATGGCAAATTTTACAAAAAATCAACTCACCATTCTCATCACCAATCCAAGACGATGCTATCAAGATATTAAAAAGGAAAAAAATACCAAAATATCCCTCAGCTCTTCTAAATGCCATCAATCATGTACCTAAACTTGACACACCTATCATCACTTCCAGAAAACAAATATGCAAATACCCACCTTGGTATTTTCATTGCGAAGCCATTGTTCCTATTTTTAACATCTATCCTAAGTCTATCACCAATAAAGCTATATATCAATCCCTATTTCAAGAAACATCAGAGTAATATAAGAAACAGGGATGGCAATTTTTATTTTCTGATGCATCTAAGACCATAGACGGAACATCTTTCGCAGTTGTCAATGAAAACGGCATTATCATCACCAAAGGGTTACTGCAAAACCCCTTATCAATCTTTACAGCTGAAGCATTTGCACTACTTAAAGCAATCGAATCCGCCAAAAACAAAAAAACTGTTATTTTCACTGATAGTTTATCAACCATTAATGCTATCAAAAACATCAACAACTATTCTACTATAATTCTTGTCATACGTGACAAACTTATTGAAAAAAGGAAAAACCTTAAAATTGCCTGGGTTCCAGGACACATGGACATCGCTGGTAACGTTCTCGCTGACCTAGCAGCCAAAAAGGCTCATAAAGAGCCACTTTTCAATTTCTATTTTTTCAATTCCAAAGACTTTAAAAAACACTGCAATGCGACGATGAGATCTAACTTAAAAATCTCTTGGCTTGAGTATCGTCATCACTATTCCAAGATCAACCCAAACGCAGACAGAGCACTTTACCCGAGCGACATACCTTCATCTTGGACCAAAAATTATATTCGGCTAAGAATGGGACATACAAAGATTACTCACGAGCATGTTATTTCAAAGCAACCTCCTCCATCATGCAACTTTTGTTCGCCCACCACACCCCTCACCATATCTCATATGCTACAATGTGACTACATCGACAGAATATCAAGAAATACATCCGGAAAACCCTTAACAGAACTTTTATCAATTATATCTAAAGATAACATAAAACTTATTCACTTAATTTTAGTTAAACTTAACTTAGAATATTTAATTTAAAACTTGAATTTTTTCAAATAGCGAAAAGCCCTGGTAGCTAACGCTTTATTAAATTATTGTTAGTAGAATTTTATTATGCTTTCAATAAATTATAATAATAATAATAATTTCAGGAAAATTAACTCAAAATCTTAGGAGAAGAGTTTGAAAACTATAACTTTATAAGAAATTTTGTTAAACGCTTTGCTGAAGTCGATGGAGAACATATTAACTTCATTCCCATTTTCTAATGAGTGAAACGAACTCTACATAACTCTTGTTGGTATATCTATTTTTTAAGAAACCATGCTGTACTTGGATAGTTAGCGATCTGCAATAGAAGCTAAGGAGTTCATATAAAATGCTGTCAAACATTTTTGAGATATGGGAATTGGTCGACAGTTTATCACCTCCCCTTTATAAAAGATGTTTTCCCTGTTCAAGGAAATGAAACATTTTAGATTGAGGAAGAGAAGAGCATTGTTTTAGAAAAATGGCTAATGAAGAAATGCAATCAAGTAAGAAAAGACCCAACAAAAATTCCGTGAATGCTCAAAAAGAATCCTGTGAGAACGAATTTTTCAAAAATTCATTATTGACGGACAAGGAGGATGGATACCCATCTGACTTTCTTTTGTGATTAACTAACTGAAAAAAGGATTTATGATCGTTGACAAGGTTAGCTGGAGTTTTATGTAAATGCTTTTGGTAAATAGAATTTTTTAGATAGCTGAAATGTGGATAAGCATTAAGGTACTTGGAATAGTTAGTTTGGCAATGAGAGCGTAGGAAAATTTCCCTATTTCTACGACTATATCAAGGCTCGAGGGCTGATGAAGAAACTGTGAAATTAAATAGTGTAGTTCATAGTAGAAAAGGTAAGTAACTTATTCAACAAACATATTTTCGAAATGAAATGGAACTCCATTAATATAATCGTTAGGACGTGAAGGGGGATTAACTTCAAAAAAATATTTAAAAAGAATGAGTAAAAATATTGACTTAAACTAAATTTGATTTCAATTCAACAAACTGGAATTAAAAATATCTTACTCTTCAATTTTAAACTGAATATCTTCAAAAGTTTTCAAACACCCAAATATTAATTTTTGATTTCACTAATTTTTCAAAAAATTAAAACTACGCCTTCTGAAAAAGTACTTAAACCGACTCTTTCTGCTGATTTCTCTCGTATAGAGTTATTAATGATTCAATACTTTCGAATCGTTTTATTTTTCAATGTACGTATCTTACTTTTTACCTGACTAGTTTAAACTATTCTACAACATCAAACAATTGTATTTCTACGTACATTGTGTTAAATGAACGATTTTCGTAAGTGCACTTTCAATTCATTTCAAAACTGCAGAAAAAAACCAAGAAAAACAAGAAAAAACTTATTCGTCCAATCTGCAGGACAAGCAAGGAATTCGCTCTTAATAAAAAAAAAAATATAAAAAAAATAAACCTTCTGCCAATGTAACATCCACTTAGAGCCATATTATCTAACCTCTAACGTTTTGTACTTAACTATCCCTTTGGCGATATTTTTTCATTAAACTTGAATGATGAAACATAAAATGAATCGAAGAAGTTAGATGGATGAGTTCGCATTTGTAGTGGTATTGGTATAGTGAGTAAGTGAGTGGGTGTAGTGGCTATAGTGAATTTAGAACGACGACGACTACGGACGCACACCCAACATCGTCCTCATCATCATCATCAGACATCATCACAGGAGGCGAGGAATGAGAAATGAGGAATGAGAATCGACGTTTTAATATTTATTGCTGTGAGGCCAACTTTGAAAAAGGCTTTTTGCAAAGCCATTTCCGCTCAAAAAGAGAGAAAGTCGTCCTTTTTCGTATTCCTATTATAAATATATAGATATATGTCTTCAAAAAAAAATATGTATGTACATACATAGGTAGTTATAGAATATTGAAACAGCTCTAGAAAAGATAGATGGATTGCAGGGATTTTTTCGATTGCAGTTAATCCGAAAGATACATCACGATATATGTATCTGTACATCGACACATGTATCTGTAGTACTTAGATCGATTCTTCAATCAAAGTTTGACCCCCGGTAACGTTAGTTAATAGCCAAACAACAACAACAATAATAATAACAACAATTTCTAGCTACAAACATCACGATGATGTATTTATCAGAGAAATGTACATAGATACAATATCTGTAAATAGATAGATAGGTATGAACGTCTACCACGAAAAAGATGTAAGGAAAGTCTTGTCGTAACTCGGGAACTTGGAATCGAGATCGGTATGGGTGGGGTATCAGCACAAGAGGGACGATGACGACGCGACGCAACGGACGAGTGATGCGCTTCGCTGCGTGAAAGATGAACAAATTGTGAACTTTTGCTTGGTTATTATTATTATTTCAGATGAACATTTTTTTTTCCTTTACTCTCTTCTCCCATACTTTTATTTTTCTTTTTATTATCATCTCAATTTTTATTTTATTCTTTCATTTTGTTTTGTGTCGACTTTGTTCCGAAATGAGTTTCTATGGAAACTTTGTAGACTCTCGCATCGCATAGAGAGAAAAGTATCAGACTTTGATGGATCGTAATTATGACATCGAATATTGGATGTTCATGTTCTGTTCATATCGATGTACTTAATTAAAATGAATCATCCTTTGAGTTGGATTAATAGCAAACGATATTGGAAGAGGAAAACGAACGAAACGAAAAAAAAAAGAAACACAAAAAACAACAGGACATGAATGGTCCTTCTTTTATAAAACTGCATAGCAGCATCAGAGAAAGCAAAGCGTTGGATGAAGCTGATGATGATGATGATGTGAAGAGATATGATGGCAATGGGCGTTCGAAGGTAAAGGATACTTATGATTGGCGCATAAAAAGGACGAACGAGCGGCATAGGTTGAAAATAAAATTGGATTTTCAGTGATTTTTTTTGTTGTTTTCTTTTGAGTTTTCATAATATTCGTGAAATTAATATGTAGGTTCATGGTCTTTGGTTTGGTTATATACATATGTCTTTATACATAACTTAGTGAAGCTCTTTGATGCAGTAATTAATGTAAGCTAATATTATTGTAAGTTTTTGGATGAAGTGCACCAGAGATATGTACACATAACAAAAACCCTGTGAAGTGGATTCAAGTTTCTATTTTAAAAGTAAAGGTTTTTTTTTGTTTATTTAAAGGGGTCGGTTGGTGGCGCACGTGGAAGAGTTCAAAAGAGTTTTGATTTGAATTAAATAAAAAATAATTGTACTTTATTGAAATTGAAATGCAAATTTCTTTGATGCTAAAAATAACAAAAAATGTAAACTTTTAATTAGTTCAGTTTGATTTTAATATGCTTCATAAAGTTCTTAGTTTAGAGTTTGTAGAAATATGGTTTTAATTAAAATCTCACAGATAGTTAATACTATTTTTAAATAAAAAACTTTGTTTTTTTAAATTAATAAAAAGAAACTAGTATTGCCCCCCACACTAATAATTTCCCATCCGTTTCTGTTTTCCTATTTTTCTAAATATTAAACAAAATATTAATAACAACATTTTCTGTAGAATAAAAACGTTTTAAGCGAATATCATTCTTATAATACTTAAGTTGAAAAATCTTTCTTACCAGTTTTTTTTTAATGTTTTTATGTGTTAAAAATTTGGGAATTGATTTTTCTAAAAAAATAACTTAAAATTACTTACGACATTTTACATATGATGAAATACTTTCATTTTAAAACTATTATTGTTATTGAGATGTTTAGTCAAATCCAATGTTTGCCAATTTATGTAGCATTTCTTGAAAATTTTGATTTCATATATAAATAACAGATTGAATTTTTCTAAGAATAATATCTATTCTCATTGACAACAGCAGTTTTATTTATTAAGAAGATATTGAGAACCGACTATCCAATTTATACAAATTTTGCTTATTTTTTTTGAAGATTTTAATTCTTTTGAAAAAACTTACTGTTTTTTTTTTTAATTCATTTTTATTAGTTCATTCTTAGACCTATCTTAAAGCTAGACAAAAATTCATAAAACTAGCCTAATTATCCATAACTTACAACTAACTTTTTGGAGCCACCATTCTACTTAAAACTAAACCCTAATACTATTAAACATGTATGTAAGCCGGCCAAGGCTTAAATCCCTATCCCGACTACCCACTATCAAGTGCCGATTGAAGCCACCAAAACTGGTTCTCCTGCTTCACCCTATTAGTTCGGTCCCGTTCGGACCCAGCCCTACTGAACCGAAGGAGCTCTGCTCCGCCTTGTGCCATGACGTCCCGATTGTACAATAGTCGCCTATCCACGGTTCTTCGTCTGACGTGGTAGATTAACGGAACTGTCAATCTATCCTGTACCAGACCGCATTTGACTAAAAAGAGGAATGCCTCTGGTGGAATGAAGTCGCTCAAGCGTGCCCTTTCAAAATACTCGTCGTTCGGATAGAACGCCCCGAAAATAAAATTGTTGGTCGAAGACATAGATCTTGCTCTTGTAATGTGACCTGAGTTTTATCACGAAATTGTCAATTCTGTTGATTCGAGCCCCGTTGTATAGGACCTAGTTGGAATAGTAATGCACATAAGAATATTCGGCTGTTCGATATAAGCCGGTACAGCGTCGTAAACACTGCCGCTCGAACACCCGAAACTTCTCCATCTGGGAAGGGGCAACGTTGAACCACACAGGACAACCATACATGATCATTGGCCGTATGAGGGCCATGTAGCAAATTACCTTTACTCTGGGGTCAAGCCGACTGCTAAAAAACAGCCATTTTGTCAGAGCGATGGTTCCTCTGGCCCTGGTCAGAGCAGCATTTATATGTCTGTCGAAATCTAACCAGATACCGAGGTACTTCACTACACTTTTGCTCGCTAATGGCTGCCCGTGAAGATCAACGATGACCATCTTGCGCCAATTCTTACACGTATCCCTCGTGGCCCTAGCCAACGGAGTCCGGAACAGAATTGTCTCTGACTTTTGGACATTTATTTTCAGTTTCCAGTCGTCGCAATATCGCTGAATCTTGTCGAAATCACGCTGCAAGAGAATTCTAATAACCTCAACCTTTCGGGCCGTTCTGTACGCAATTAGATCGTCGGCGTACGCAATTGCCTTTGTAAGACTACCTATCAGATCGCTGGTGTAAATGCTGAAGAGAATCGACGAATTCACCGCTCCCTGTTGAAGACCATTTTTAATTGAGAATGTTGTGGTAGAAGTTACATTGCCACTTTTGACAACAAACTTTCTACCGTTAAGCATATCATAAAGTATATACAACAATGGCTTGCTAATGCCATACCTGCTCAATTTTAGGTAAAGACCCTCTAACCATACGGTGTCTAAGGCCTTTTCCAAATCAACCAGGACAGCACCTGTGCATTGTTGTTTTGATTTATTCCATTGGATATCAGAAACGAGTTTATCCGGAATTATTTTGTTGTCCGCAGCCCACTTAGTCAGAGCCCTATTAATGATCTTTTCGAAAACTTTGCTGATGCTCGGAAGAAGACTTATCGACCGAAGATTTGACGGGTTGGAGTTGTCCTTTCCCTTTTTCGGGAGAGGATGAACCACAGCAGTCTTACAATGCACTGGATAATATGCATTATTCATGCATTGTTGAAGAGTGTGGTGTAAATGTCAATTGCTTCCGTCGGTAAATGTCTTAGCACAACGTTGGATATACCATCGATACCTGCTGACTTTTTGTTTTTTATTGAGTTGAAGATGAGCTGAAGCTCAACCTTCGTCACTAACAAGGGACTTGGTCCCCGTTTGCTCGGCGATTATGGCATTTGCCAAGGAATCGTCATTGAACCGCATGAAACCGCGGTTCTCAGATCGCCATTGTGTCATATCATTTCGAAGGTAAAAATGATTAAGTAGTGCTCTGTTTTCCAGGTCGTGGTTGGGGCGAATGCTAACATTCACCTTGTACACTTGCTGGAAAGCAGCTCCCACCGCCTCCACTTTTTCCTTCGGATCTTCAATTATGTAAAAGTCATCGTCAAAGATGGCTTCCTCTGGATCTATTTGCGCTGTCCTGAGTACGTCTCTGTTCTCTTCAGTTCTGTGCAGTTTAAGACACGGAAGATCATTGTCGTTTTTTTTCCTGAATATCTTGTTGATTTTTGGGAACATACTAGGGTCACTCGAATTAAACTGACCGGATCTTGCGGTCCCAGTACTTCTTAATTGATAGCCTGTAGTTCTCCTTAATCAACAGATTGACATTTTTTATTGACGATTTCAGTGTCCTAACCTCCAAGTCGCGTGGGTCTGTAAGTCGTCTGTGCAAGTTTTTGAGTCTTGTCAGTAAGCCACTCTTGTGCCTACGTAGTGCGTCAATTGTCGCGTTTCTGTAAGCGTCCATTTGGTACCGTTCTTTGTACTTTGGGATTGTCCGTTCCATCGTTTGTTTTATTGTTTCGTCCATCTGTTGTAAGTGTTGGTCAATTTCTGTATTTGTCAGGTTTATGTTGTTTGGTGGGGCTATGTCACTCGAACGATGTTCTCTCACTAGGGCATTGGTGAAAAGCGGCTGACGCATCTTACTGTAATTATAAGAATGCGTTGCAACGTATTCGTCCAACTCCACGCGTTCGTTAGGAATCTGCATTACAGCAGCCAGTCCGCAGTGATCACTGTCGTACTCGACTGTCTATAAGCAGTTTCGCGGGTGATTACCCACTTTGTCTGTAACTGTCAGTCTGGTGTCGTATAGAAAAAGATCCAGAAAGAAGCCGCTTCTTGGATACGATGGCCTTTCAGTAGCCAGCAGGTCGACGTCATATTCAACGCTGTAAAGATTCATCAAAT
>NW_026605733.1:0-32703 GCF_945859685.1 Eupeodes corollae | reverse complement strand
CCTTTCAACATGATGCGGTTTTCACTAAAATACAGAGCATCGACCCACCTTTCAATTGATGCATAAATCACAAAAATGATTTTTTTTTCAGTTTTTCGAGAAAATCTTGGGCTAAACCCTTGCCGAAAAAAGTAGTATTTTCAAAATTATTTGCCAACCAATCAAAATACACATCAAAAGAAAGGTATTTAAATGCTCTACCTACAACTGCAAACCAAAATGTTATACGATCTCTCTTTCCGAAAAATTAGTCAAAAAGTAAAATTACAGAATTTCGACCCAGCTCATCACAAATTATCTTTCGGTTGCTCTATTTCCTCAACCAAGCCTCCAAACATGATGCGGTTTTTCACTAAAATACAGAGCATCGACCCACCTTTCAATTGATGCATAAATCACAAAAATGATTTTTTTTCAGTTTTTCGAGAAAATCGTGGGCTAACCCTTGCCGAAAAAAGTAGTATTTTCAAAACTATTTCCCACCCAATCAAAATGCACATCAAAAGAAAGGTATTTAAATGCTCTACCCACAACTGCAAACCAAAATGTTATACGATCTCTCTTTTCCGAAAAATTAGTCAAAAAGTAAAATTACAGAATTTCGACCCAGCTCATCACAAATTATCTTTCGGTTGCTCTATTTCCTCAACCAAGCCTCCAAACATGATGCGGTTTTCACTAAAATACAGAGCATCGACCCACCTTTCAATTGATGCATAAATCACAAAAATGATTTTTTTTCAGTTTTTCGAGAAAATCGTGGGCTAACCCTTGCCGAAAAAAGTAGTATTTTCAAAACTATTTCCCACCCAATCAAAATGCACATCAAAAGAAAGGTATTTAAATGCTCTACCAACAACTGCAAACCAAAATGTTATACGATCTCTCTTTTCCGAAAAATTAGTCAAAAAGTAAAATTACAGAATTTCGACCCAGCTCATCACAAATTATCTTTCGGTTGCTCTATTTCCTCAACCAAGCCTCCAAACATGATGCGGTTGTCACTAAAATACAGAGCATCGACCCACCTTTCAATTGATGCATAAATCTCAAAAATGATTTTTTTTCAGTTTTTCGAGAAAATCGTGGGCTAACCCTTGCCGAAAAAAGTAGTATTTTCAAAACTATTTCCCACCCAAGCAAAATGCACATCAAAAGAAAGGTATTTAAATGCTCTACCCACAACTGCAAACCAAAATGTTATACGATCGCTCGTTTCCGAAAAATTAGTCAAAAAGTAAAATTACAGAATTTCGACCCAGCTCATCACAAATTATCTTTCGGTTGCTCTATTTCCTCAACCAAGCCTCCAAACATGATACGGTTTTCACTAAAATACAGAGCATCGACCCACCTTTCAATTGATGCATAAATCTCAAAAATGATTTTTTTTCAGTTTTTCGAGAAAATCGTGGGCTAACCCATTGCCGAAAAAGTAGTATTTTCAAAACTATTTCCCACCCAATCAAAATGCACATCAAAAGAAAGGTATTTAAATGCTCTAGCCACAACTGCAAACCAAAATGTTATACGATCGCTCGTTTCCGAAAAATTAGTCAAAAAGTAAAATTACCGAATTTAGACCCAGCTCATCACAAATTATCTTTCGGTTGCTCTATTTCCTCAACCAAGCCTCCAAACATGATGCGGTTTTCACTAAAATACAGAGCATCGACCCACCTTTCAATTGATGCATAAATCACAAAAATGATTTTTTTTCAGTTTTCGAGAAAATCGTGGGCTAACCCCTTGCCGAAAAAAGTAGTATTTTCAAAATTATTTCCCAAACAATCAAAATACACATCAAAGAAAGGTATTTAAATGCTCTACCCACAACTGCAAACCAAAATGTTATACGATCTCTCTTTTCCAAAAAATTAGTCAAAAAGTAAAATTACAGAATTTCGACCCAGCTCATCACAAATTATCTTTCGGTTGCTCTATTTCCTCAACCAAGCCTCCAAACATGATGCGGTTTTCACTAAAATACAGAGCATCGACCCACCTTTCAATTGATGCATAAATCTCAAAAATGATTTTTTTTCAGTTTTTTCGAGAAAATCGTGGGCTAACCCTTGCCGAAAAAGTAGTATTTTCAAAACTATTTCCCACCCAATCAAAATGCACTTCAAAAGAAAGGTATTTAAATGCTCTACCCACAACTGCAAACCAAAATGTTATACGATCTCTCTTTTCTGAAAAATTAGTCAAAAAGTAAAATTACAGAATTTCGACCCAGCTCATCACAAATTATCTTTCAGTTGCTCTATTTCCTCAACCAAGCCTCCAAACATGATGCGGTTTTCACTAAAATACAGAGCATCGACCCACCTTTCAATTGATGCATAAATCTCAAAAATGATTTTTTTTCAGTTTTTCGAGAAAATCGTGGGCTAACCCATTGCCGAAAAAGTAGTATTTTCAAAACTATTTCCCACCCAATCAAAATGCACATCAAAAGAAAGGTATTTAAATGCTCTACCCACAACTGCAAACCAAAATGTTATACGATCGCTCGTTTCCGAAAAATTAGTCAAAAAGTAAAATTACAGAATTTCGACCCAGCTCATCACAAATTATCTTTCGGTTGCTCTATTTCCTCAACCAAGCCTCCAAACATGATGCGGTTTTCACTAAAATACAGAGCATCGACCCACCTTTCAATTGATGCATAAATCACAAAAATGATTTTTTTTCAGTTTTTCGAGAAAATCGTGGGCTAACCCATTGCCGAAAAAGTAGCATTTTCAAATCTATTTCCCACCCAATCAAAATGCACATCAAAAGAAAGGTATTTAAATGCTCTACCCACAACTGCAAACCAAAATGTTATACGATCTCTCTTTTCCGAAAAATTAGTCAAAAAGTAAAATTACAGAATTTCGACCCAGCTCATCACAAATTATCTTTCGGTTGCTCTATTTCCTCAACCAAGCCTCCAAACATGATGCGGTTTTCACTAAAATACAGAGCATCGACCCACCTTTCAATTGATGCATAAATCACAAAAATGATTTTTTTTCAGTTTTTCGAGAAAATCGTGGGCTAACCCTTGCCGAAAAAGTAGTATTTTCAAAACTATTTCCCACCCAATCAAAATGCACATCAAAAGAAAGGTATTTAAATGCTCTACCCACAACTGCAAACCAAAATGTTATACGATCTCTCTTTTCCGAAAAATTAGTCAAAAAGTAAAATTACAGAATTTCGACCCAGCTCATCACAAATTATCTTTCGGTTGCTCTATTTCCTCAACCAAGCCTCCAAACATGATGCGGTTTTCACTAAAATACAGAGCATCGACCCACCTTTCAATTGATGCATAAATCACAAAAATGATTTTTTTTCAGTTTTTCGAGAAAATCGTGGGCTAACCCTTGCCGAAAAAAAGTAGTATTTTCAAAATTATTTCCCAACCAATCAAAATACACATCAAAAGAAAGGTATTTAAATGCTCTACCTACAACTGCAAACCAAAATGTTATACGATCTCTCTTTTCCGAAAAATTAGTCAAAAAGTAAAATTACAGAATTTCGACCCAGCTCATCACAAATTATCTTTCGGTTGCTCTATTTCCTCAACCAAGCCTCCAAACATGATGCGGTTTTCACTAAAATACAGAGCATCGACCCACCTTTCAATTGATGCATAAATCACAATAATGATTTTTATTCAGTTTTTCGAGAAAATCGTGGGCTAACCCTTGCCGATAAAAGTAGTATTTTCAAAATTATTTCCCAACCAATCAAAATACACATCAAAAGAAAGGTATTTAAATGCTCTACCCACAACTGCAAACCAAAATGTTATACGATCTCTCTTTTCCGAAAAATTAGTCAAAAAGTAAAATTACAGAATTTCGACCCAGCTCATCACAAATTATCTTTCGGTTGCTCTATTTCCTCAACCAAGCCTCCAAACATGATGCGGTTTTCACTAAAATACAGAGCATCGACCCACCTTTCAATTGATGCATAAATCACAAAAATGATTTTTTTTTCAGTTTTTCGAGAAAATCGTGGGCTAACCCTTGCCGAAAAAAGTAGTATTTTCAAAACTATTTCCCACCCAATCAAAATGCACATCAAAAGAAAGGTATTTAAATGCTCTACCAACAACTGCAAACCAAAATGTTATACGATCTCTCTTTTCCGAAAAAAAAAAAATAATTAGTCAAAAAGTAAAATTACAGAATTTCGACCCAGCTCATCACAAATTATCTTTCGGTTGCTCTATTTCCTCAACCAAGCCTCCAAACATGATGCGGTTGTCACTAAAATACAGAGCATCGGACCCACCTTTCAATTGATGCATAAATCTCAAAAATGATTTTTTTTCAGTTTTTCGAGAAAATCGTGGGCTAACCCTTGCCGAAAAAAGTAGTATTTTCAAAACTATTTCCCACCCAATCAAAATGCACATCAAAAGAAAGGTATTTAAATGCTCTACCCACAACTGCAAACCAAAATGTTATACGATCGCTCGTTTCCGAAAAATTAGTCAAAAAGTAAAATTACAGAATTTCGACCCAGCTCATCACAAATTATCTTTCGGTTGCTCTATTTCCTCAACCAAGCCTCCAAACATGATACGGTTTTCACTAAAATACAGAGCATCGACCCACCTTTCAATTGATGCATAAATCTCAAAAATGATTTTTTTTCAGTTTTTCGAGAAAATCGTGGGCTAACCCATTGCCGAAAAAGTAGTATTTTCAAAACTATTTCCCACCCAATCAAAATGCACATCAAAAGAAAGGTATTTAAATGCTCTACCCACAACTGCAAACCAAAATGTTATACGATCGCTCGTTTCCGAAAAATTAGTCAAAAAGTAAAATTACAGAATTTAGACCCAGCTCATCACAAATTATCTTTCGGTTGCTCTATTTCCTCAACCAAGCCTCCAAACATGATGCGGTTTTCACTAAAATACAGAGCATCGACCCACCTTTCAATTGATGCATAAATCACAAAAATGATTTTTTTTCAGTTTTTCGAGAAAATCGTGGGGTAAACCCTTGCCGAAAAAAGTAGTATTTTCAAAATTATTTCCCAACCAATCAAAATACACATCAAAAGAAAGGTATTTAAATGCTCTACCTACAACTGCAAACCAAAATGTTATACGATCTCTCTTTTCCGAAAAATTAGTCAAAAAGTAAAATTACAGAATTTCGACCCAGCTCATCACAAATTATCTTTCGGTTGCTCTATTTCCTCAACCAAGCCTCCAAACATGATGCGGTTTTCACTAAAATACAGAGCATCGACCCACCCTTTCAATTGATGCATAAATCACAAAAATGATTTTTTTTTCAGTTTTTCGAGAAAATCGTGGGCTAACCCTTGCCGATAAAAGTAGTATTTTCAAAATTATTTCCCAACCAATCAAAATACACATCAAAAGAAAGGTATTTAAATGCTCTACCCACAACTGCAAACCAAAATGTTATACGATCTCTCTTTTCCGAAAAATTAGTCAAAAAGTAAAATTACAGAATTTCGACCCAGCTCATCACAAATTATCTTTCGGTTGCTCTATTTCCTCAACCAAGCCTCCAAACATGATGCGGTTTTCACTAAAATACAGAGCATCGACCCACCTTTCAATTGATGCATAAATCACAAAAATGATTTTTTTTTCAGTTTTTCGAGAAAATCGTGGGCTAACCCTTGCCGAAAAAAGTAGTATTTTCAAAACTATTTCCCACCCAATCAAAATGCACATCAAAAGAAAGGTATTTAAATGCTCTACCAACAACTGCAAACCAAAATGTTATACGATCTCTCTTTTCCGAAAAATTAGTCAAAAAGTAAAATTACAGAATTTCGACCCAGCTCATCACAAATTATCTTTCGGTTGCTCTATTTCCTCAACCAAGCCTCCAAACATGATGCGGTTGTCACTAAAATACAGAGCATCGACCCACCTTTCAATTGATGCATAAATCTCAAAAATGATTTTTTTTTCAGTTTTTCGAGAAAATCGTGGGCTAACCCTTGCCGAAAAAAGTAGTATTTTCAAAACTATTTCCCACCCAATCAAAATGCACATCAAAAGAAAGGTATTTAAATGCTCTACCCACAACTGCAAACCAAAATGTTATACGATCGCTCGTTTCCGAAAAATTAGTCAAAAAGTAAAATTACAGAATTTCGACCCAGCTCATCACAAATTATCTTTCGGTTGCTCTATTTCCTCAACCAAGCCTCCAAACATGATACGGTTTTCACTAAAATACAGAGCATCGACCCACCTTTCAATTGATGCATAAATCTCAAGAATGATTTTTTTTCAGTTTTTCGAGAAAATCGTGGGCTAACCCATTGCCGAAAAAGTAGTATTTTCAAAACTATTTCCCACCCAATCAAAATGCACATCAAAAGAAAGGTATTTAAATGCTCTACCCACAACTGCAAACCAAAATGTTATACGATCGCTCGTTTCCGAAAAATTAGTCAAAAAGTAAAATTACAGAATTTAGACCCAGCTCATCACAAATTATCTTTCGGTTGCTCTATTTCCTCAACCAAGCCTCCAAACATGATGCGGTTTTCACTAAAATACAGAGCATCGACCCACCTTTCAATTGATGCATAAATCACAAAAATGATTTTTTTTCAGTTTTTCGAGAAAATCGTGGGGTAACCCTTGCCGAAAAAAGTAGTATTTTCAAAATTATTTCCCAAACAATCAAAATACACATCAAAAGAAAGGTATTTAAATGCTCTACCCACAACTGCAAACCAAAATGTTATACGATCTCTCTTTTCCAAAAAATTAGTCAAAAAGTAAAATTACAGAATTTCGACCCAGCTCATCACAAATTATCTTTCGGTTGCTCTATTTCCTCAACCAAGCCTCCAAACATGATGCGGTTTTCACTAAAATACAGAGCATCGACCCACCTTTCAATTGATGCATTAATCTCAAAAATGATTTTTTTTCAGTTTTTCGAGAAAATCGTGGGCTAACCCTTGCCGAAAAAGTAGTATTTTCAAAACTATTTCCCACCCAATCAAAATGCACTTCAAAAGAAAGGTATTTAAATGCTCTACCCACAACTGCAAACCAAAATGTTATACGATCGCTTGTTTCCGAAAAATTAGTCAAAAAGTAAAATTACAGAATTTAGACCCAGCTCATCACAAATTATCTTTCGGTTGCTCTATTTCCTCAACCAAGCCTCCAAACATGATGCGGTTTTTCACTAAAATACAGAGCATCGACCCACCTTTCAATTGATGCATAAATCACAAAAATGATTTTTTTTCAGTTTTTCGAGAAAATCGTGGGCTAACCCTTGCCGAAAAAAGTAGTATTTTCAAAATTATTTCCCAACTAATCAAAATGCACATCAAAAGAAAGGTATTTAAATGCTCTACCCACAACTGCAAACCAAAATGTTATACGATCGCTCGTTTCCGAAAAATTAGTCAAAAAGTAAAATTACAGAATTTCGACCCAGCTCATCACAAATTATCTTTCGGTTGCTCTATTTCCTCAACCAAGCCTCCAAACATGATGCGGTTTTCACTAAAATACAGAGCATCGACCCACCTTTCAATTGATGCATAAATCACAAAAATGATTTTTTTTTCAGTTTTTCGAGAAAATCGTGGGCTAACCCTTGCCGAAAAAAGTAGTATTTTCAAAGTTATTTCCCAACCAATCAAAATACACATCAAAAGAAAGGTATTTAAATGACCTACCCACAACTGCAAACCAAAATGTTATACGATCTCTCTTTTCCGAAAAATTAGCCAAAAAGTAAAATTACAGAATTTCGACCCAGCTCATCACAAATTATCTTTCGGTTGCTCTATTTCCTCAACCAAGCCTCCAAACTGTTGAAAAGAAAGAGAAACCTGTTCAATGTGATTCTATGTACATTGTACATGTATACTTGTATACATTAATACATACGTTTTTCTTCTTTCTTAATGTTAATCTCTTTAAGTTAAATTCATTCGTGTATCAGTACTTGAAGTGAACACACTTCAATTAAATAAAACAAAGAATTATTTTATAAATATAAATTAACTGTTCTTTCATTTCTTTTTCATCAGGTTATGGGCCCAGTGCCAACAGTTAAAACTATAAAGTAATTCTTTTGGTAAATGTGTTTCGTCAGGTACTTTTTCCACCATGAGTTCCATGTATGCAATTGAGAAGTTGGATGAAGGAAATTATGATTCCTGGAGCATCCAAATGCGCAGCGTGTTGGTGCATGCAGAAGTGTGGAAGGTGATGGACGGACAGCGGCCAGAGAAAGACCCGGAGAGCTGGGACGCATTCGACCAAAAGGCATTGGC
Organism: Eupeodes corollae; assembly: GCF_945859685.1. Lineage (NCBI taxonomy): Eukaryota > Metazoa > Arthropoda > Insecta > Diptera > Syrphidae > Eupeodes > Eupeodes corollae. Next base: position 24,384 of record NW_026605733.1, on the reverse strand, counting down.
AATGATAACATTGAGTGTGAAGCCAGCACAGTTGTGTTACCTCAAGAACTGCCAGACAGCAGCAAGTGCTTGGAAAAAGCTCAAAGAAGTGCATCAACCGAGTGGGCCAGTACGAAAAGTGTCGCTTTATAAAAAGTTGCTTGGTTTGCGGATGGCAGACGGCGATGTCATGTGTAATTACATAAATACGTTTTGTTCCACAGTTGACAAGCTTGCAGAAGTCGATATTAAGCTAGGCGAGGAGCTGGCAGTAATAATATTGCTTTCAAGTTTACCTAAGCAGTTTGAGAATTTTGTTGTTGCCATGGAAACGCGAGACAGCTTGCCTTCTCTAGAAATATTGAAAATTAAATTGCTAGAGGAAGGGGAACGTAGGGGTAACGAGCTTAAGCCGTTAAATTGCAGTGAACAGCAAGCATTTCATGCATATGCAAAACCCACACGTAAGAAAAGAGATGGTAAAAAAGAAATTGAGTGTTACAAATGCGGTCAAAGGGGTCACTATAAAAATCAGTGAAAAAATAAAGGCAAAGAAGAAGCATCAAAAGCACAGCAAGAAAACCGCTCGTTTACTGTTCTAGCGGCAACAGACACCTACGATCTTGACTCTTCCAGCTGGTGCCTAGATAGCGGGGCGACGAGCCATATGTGCTGTGAGCGGAGCTTCTTTACGAAGTACGTTGCACAAGAAGAAGATGTAGTGTTGGCTGACAACAACGTCATACGCGCAGTAGGCAGAGGTGACGTCATACTTCAAACTGATTTGGGCGAGTTGAAACTAGAGAGTGTTTTGTATATTCCTGGTATGAAGGCCAATTTTGTGTCAGTTAGTCGAGCGGTAGAGCGTAACTGCAAGGTGCTTTTCAACAATGAGTGTGCGGTCGTAAGCCAGAATGGTGTGCAGATTCTGAAAGCACAGAAAATAAAAAAGTTATTTATTTTTAAAAGCCGCAATAACGTATGTTTTGGAGCGACTCAAGTTCAAAGTGCAGAACTGTGGCATAACAGGTATGGGCATTTAAATTATGCCAGCTTGATGACTCTTGCTAAAAATATGATGGTAACCGGAATAGAAAATGTGAATTTTTCCGACAAGGTTCAGTGTAGAACGTGTATGAAAAGCAAAATACATGCACAACCATTTCCAGCTGTGTCAAAAAATCGAGCAAAAAATGTGCTAGAGCTTGTACATACAGATGTATGTGGGCCGTTTGAGAAGCGATCTCTTGGTGGTTCTGCGTATTTCTTAACCTTCATCGATGACATGTCTCGGCGCATATTCACATATTTCATCAAGTCAAAAGACGAAGTACTTGCGAAATTTGTGGAGTTCAAGAAGATGGCGGAACGTCAGACTGGTCACAAGATAAAGGCAATACGCAGCGACAACGGCGGTGAATACGTCAACAAGCTTTTTGACGATTTTTTGAAGGAGAATGGTATAAAACGTCAGCTTACGGTTCCTTATAGTCCACAGCAGAACGGCGTGGCAGAGCGGGCGAACCGAACCCTGGTTGAGATGGCGAGAAGCTTGCTCGTGCACTCAAATATGCCAGAATTTCTATGGGCAGAAGCAGTGCAGACAGCTTGCTATATACGTAACAGATCGCCAACTACAGCCTTGGTTGGTATGACACCTTTAGAAGCGTGGGGTGGCAAGAAGCCCGATGTCCATAATATGCGTACGTTTGGATCAGTGGCTGTTGGCTTAGATAAAACTCGACGCAGCAAATTCCAAGCAAAGGGTAAGGAGTATCGGCTAGTGGGATACTCATTGGTATCGAAGGCTTACAGATTGTACGATAAGGAAAAACGGCAGGTTGTAGAGAAACGAGACGTTTTGTTTGACGAACCTTGTGACACAGCATCAATGCACGACCAGATAACGTTCGATATGCCGGCAGAAAAATCATCAACCGATGTACCAAGCATTGATGTGCTGAAGCTTAGTCCATGCAATGATGATGAAGAGCAGCAGGATGGTGAACTTAGCGACAACGGTATGGTGAGCGAAGAGTATGCTAGCGCAGAGGAGCCGGAGCTGGAGCTGGAGCAGAAGCATGAGCACGTTGCGAGGAACGGTCCAGGTAGGCCAAAAATAGTTCGTACTGGCAAGCCAGGGCGTCCGAAAAAGAACTACAATGCTTTAAATGCTATGCATGCTGAGGAGTTACCCTTGCCGAAGACTTTCAAAGAGGCAACGAGCAGTAAGTACGCTTCGTATTGGCAGGCAGCGATGGACAAAGAATATGAGGCGCTGGTGGCAAACGATACGTGGACACTGGTAGAATTACCCAAAGGCCAACAGGCGATTGGTTGCAAGTGGGTATACACCATCAAGAGAGACAGTAATGGTAGTGTTGAGCGCTATAAGTCACGCTTAGTAGCCAAAGGTTGTTCGCAGAAGTTCGGCATAAATTATTCCGAAACGTTTTCGCCAGTGTGTCGGTATGAAACAATACGATTGATTTTAGCTTTATCTGTAGAGATGAAGCTATATTTACACCAAATGGACGTTTGTACAGCGTATCTGAATAGCGAATTAAACGATGAAGTCTACATGAAGCAGCCTGAGGGCTACGAAAACAAAACGTGTATGCAGAAGGTGCTTAGACTGAACAAAGCGATATACGGCCTAAAACAAGCAGGGCGGGAGTGGAACTCCAAGCTGAGCGCAGCGCTATGCGATATTGGGTTTACTCCGTGCCAGAACGAGCCATGCTTGTTTAAGCGAGACATAAAAGGTAATCTTTGTTTGATACTAATTTATGTAGATGATTTACTTATAGCGTGCCAGAGAAAGATAGATCTTGTGGACATCAAATCACAGATAGCAACTAAGTTCGAATGCGTCGACAAGGGTCAGTTGCAGATGTTTCTAGGCATGCAAGTTGAGCGCGATGGCGAAATAGGCGATATTTCGATGAATCAGACACTGTATATAAAAGATATGCTGCAGAGTCATGACATGCAGCAGTGCAGGCCTGCGGCGACGCCATTGGATGCTGGTTTCCAAGTTGGTTGCGATAGCAACAGTTGTGTGACTGAAGATCCAACGGCATATCAGTCAGCTATTGGCGAGTTGATGTGGCTGGCATTGACGTCACGACCAGATATTTATCACTCAGTCGTGAAGCTGGCGCAAAGAAACAACAACCCACATAATGAACATTTCGCAGGTGTGAAGCATGTTATGCGGTATCTTGCAGCTACTATAGACAAGAAGCTAAACTATCGTGCATGTGGCCAGGCCCTTGAAGGCTACGTGGATGCGGACTGGGGTGGCGATATGAGTAATCGCAAATCATACACTGGCTATGTGTTTTTCTTGGCGGGCGGACCGATCTCCTGGAAGTCAGAGAAGCAAAATTGTGTGGCCTTGAGCAGTACAGAAGCTGAGTACATGGCTCTGTCTTCAGCTACCAAAGAGGCTCTGTTCCTTAGACGTGTTATCATCGAGATCGGCTGTGGTGAAGTTGGTACACCGACAGTCATGTATGGAGACAATCTCAGCGCTCAAAATCTGGCAAAGAACCCTGTCTACCACGCCAGGTCGAAACATATAGACATCAGGCACCATTTCATCCGTGAGGTTATCCAGAGTGGTGACATCGAATTAAAATTTGTTCCAACTGACAACATGATAGCAGATGTGCTGACAAAAAATTTATCAAAACAGAAGCATTGCCATTTCATGAGATTATTGAGTTTAAATTAACTTAATTAATATGTTATAATTGATAAAAATGTATGCAGATTCACATTGAGGAAGGGTGTTGAAAAGAAAGAGAAACCTGTTCAATGTGATTCTATGTACATTGTACATGTATACTTGTATACATTAATACATACGTTTTTCTTCTTTCTTAATGTTAATCTCTTTAAGTTAAATTCATTCGTGTATCAGTACTTGAAGTGAACACACTTCAATTAAATAAAACAAAGAATTATTTTATAAATATAAATTAACTGTTCTTTCATTTCTTTTTCATCACAAACATGATGCGGTTTTCACTAAAATACAGAGCATCGACCCACCTTTCAATTGATGCATAAATCTCAAAAATGATTTTTTTTCAGTTTTTCGAGAAAATCGTGGGCTAACCCTTGCCGAAAAAGTAGTATTTTCAAAACTATTTCCCACCCAATCAAAATACACATCAAAAGAAAGGTATTTAAATGCTCTACCCACAACTGCAAACCAAAATGTTATACGATCGCTCGTTTCCGAAAAATTAGTCAAAAAGTAAAATTACAGAATTTCGACCCAGCTCATCACAAATTATCTTTCGGTTGCTCTATTTCCTCAACCAAGCCTCCAAACATGATGCGGTTCTCACTAAAATACAGAGCATCGACCCACCTTTCAATTGATGCATAAATCACAAAAATGATTTTTTTTCAGTTTTTCGAGAAAATCGTGGGCTAACCATTGCCGAAAAAAGTAGTATTTCAAAACTATTTCCCACCCAATCAAAATGCACATCAAAAGAAAGGTATTTAAATGCTCTACCCACAACTGCAAACCAAAATGTTATGCGATCGCTCGTTTCCGAAAAATTAGTCAAAAAGTAAAATTACAGAATTTCGACCCAGCTCATCACAAATTATCTTTCGGTTGCTCTATTTCCTCAACCAAGCCTCCAAACATGATGCGGTTTTCACTAAAATACAGAGCATCGACCCACCTTTCAATTGATGCATAAATCTCAAAAATGATTTTTTTTTTTCAATTTTTCGAGAAAATCGTGGGCTAACCCATTGCCGAAAAAGTAGTATTTTCAAAACTATTTCCCATCCAATCAAAATGCACATCAAAAGAAAGGTATTTAAATGCTCTACCCACAACTGCAAATCAAAATGTTATACGATCGCTCGTTTCCGAAAAATTAGTCAAAAAGTAAAATTACAGAATTTCGACCCAGCTCATCACAAATTATCTTTCGGTTGCTCTATTTCCTCAACCAAGCCTCCAAACATGATGCGGTTTTCACTAAAATACAGAGCATCGACCCACCTTTCAATTGATGCATAAATCACAAAAATGATTTTTTTTCAGTTTTTCGAGAAAATCGTGGGCTAACCCATTGCCGAAAAAGTAGCATTTTCAAATCTATTTCCCACCCAATCAAAATGCACATTAAAAGAAAGGTATTGAAATGCTCTACCCACAACTGCAAACCAAAATGTTATACGATCGCTTGTTTCCGAAAAATTAGTCAAAAAGTAAAATTACAGAATTTAGACCCAGCTCATCACAAATTATCTTTCGGTTGCTCTATTTCCTCAACCAAGCCTCCAAACATGATGCGGTTTTCACTAAAATACAGAGCATCGACCCACCTTTCAATTGATGCATAAATCACAAAAATGATTTTTTTTTCAGTTTTTCGAGAAAATCGTGGGCTAACCCTTGCCGAAAAAAGTAATATTTTCAAAACTATTTCCCAACCAATCAAAATACACATCAAAAGAAAGGTATTTAAATGCTCTACCCACAACTGCAAACCAAAATGTTATACGATCTCTCTTTTCCGAAAAATTAGTCAAAAAGTAAAATTACAGAATTTCGACCCAGCTCATCACAAATTATCTTTCGGTTGCTCTACTTCCTCAACCAAGCCTCCAAACATGATGCGGTTTTCACTAAAATACAGAGCATCGACCCACCTTTCAATTGATGCATAAATCTCAAAAATGATTTTTTTTCAGTTTTTCGAGAAAATCGTGGGCTAACCCTTGCCGAAAAAGTAGTATTTTCAAAACTATTTCCCACCCAATCAAAATGCACATCAAAAGAAAGGTATTTAAATGCTCTACCCACAACTGCAAACCAAAATGTTATACGATCTCTCTTTTCCGAAAAATTAGTCAAAAAGTAAAATTACAGAATTTCGACCCAGCTCATCACAAATTATCTTTCGGTTGCTCTATTTCCTCAACCAAGCCTCCAAACATGATTCGGTTTTCACTAAAATACAGAGCATCGACCCACCTTTCAATTGATGCATAAATCTCAAAAATGATTTTTTTTTTCAGTTTTTCGAGAAAATCGTGGGCTAACCCATTGCCGAAAAAGTAGCATTTTCAAATCTATTTCCCACCCAATCAAAATGCACATTAAAAGAAAGGTATTTAAATGCTCTACCCACAACTGCAAACCAAAATGTTATACGATCGCTTGTTTCCGAAAAATTAGTCAAAAAGTAAAATTACAGAATTTAGACCCAGCTCATCACAAATTATCTTTCGGTTGCTCTATTTCCTCAACCAAGCCTCCAAACATGATGCGGTTTTCACTAAAATACAGAGCATCGACCCACCTTTCAATTGATGCATAAATCACAAAAATGATTTTTTTTTCAGTTTTTCGAGAAAATCGTGGGCTAACCCTCGCCGAAAAAAGTAGTATTTTCAAAATTATTTCCCAACCAATCAAAATACACATCAAAAGAAAGGTATTTAAATGCTCTACCCACAACTGCAAACCAAAATGTTATACGATCTCTCTTTTCCGAAAAATTAGTCAAAAAGTAAAATTACAGAATTTCGACCCAGCTCATCACAAATTATCTTTCGGTTGCTCTACTTCCTCAACCAAGCCTCCAAACATGATGCGGTTTTCACTAAAATACAGAGCATCGACCCACCTTTCAATTGATGCATAAATCTCAAAAATGATTTTTTTTCAGTTTTTCGAGAAAATCGTGGGCTAACCCTTGCCGAAAAAGTAGTATTTTCAAAACTATTTCCCACCCAATCAAAATGCACATCAAAAGAAAGGTATTTAAATGCTCTACCCACAACTGCAAACCAAAATGTTATACGATCTCTCTTTTCCGAAAAATTAGTCAAAAAGTAAAATTACAGAATTTCGACCCAGCTCATCACAAATTATCTTTCGGTTGCTCTATTTCCTCAACCAAGCCTCCAAACATGATTCGGTTTTCACTAAAATACAGAGCATCGACCCACCTTTCAATTGATGCATAAATCTCAAAAATGATTTTTTTTTCAGTTTTTCGAGAAAATCGTGGGCTAACCCATTGCCGAAAAAGTAGTATTTTCAAAACTATTTCCCACTCAATCAAAATGCACATCAAAAGAAAGGTATTTAAATGCTCTACCCACAACTGCAAACCAAAATGTTATACGATCGCTCGTTTCCGAAAAATTAGTCAAAAAGTAAAATTACAGAATTTAGACCCAGCTCATCACAAATTATCTTTCGGTTGCTCTATTTCCTCAACCAAGCCTCCAAACATGATGCGGTTTTCACTAAAATACAGAGCATCGACCCACCTTTCAATTGATGCATAAATCACAAAAATGATTTTTTTTCAGTTTTTCGAGAAAATCGTGGGCTAACCCTTGCCGAAAAAAGTAGTATTTTCAAAATTATTTCCCAACCAATCAAAATACACATCAAAAGAAAGGTATTTAAATGCTCTACCCACAACTGCAAACCAAAATGTTATACGATCGCTCGTTTCCGAAAAATTAGTCAAAAAGTAAAATTACAGAATTTCGACCCAGCTCATCACAAATTATCTTTCGGTTGCTCTATTTCCTCAACCAAGCCTCCAAACATGATGCGGTTTTCACTAAAATACAGAGCATCGACCCACCTTTCAATTGATGCATAAATCACAAAAATGATTTTTTTTCAGTTTTTCGAGAAAATCGTGGGCTAACCCTTGCCGAAAAAGTAGTATTTTCAAAACTATTTCCCACCCAATCAAAATGCACATCAAAAGAAAGGTATTTAAATGCTCTACCCACAACTGCAAACCAAAATGTTATACGATCTCTCTTTTCCGAAAAATTAGTCAAAAAGTAAAATTACAGAATTTCGACCCAGCTCATCACAAATTATCTTTCGGTTGCTCTATTTCCTCAACCAAGCCTCCAAACATGATGCGGTTTTCACTAAAATACAGAGCATCGACCCACCTTTCAATTGATGCATAAATCTCAAAAATGATTTTTTTTTCAGTTTTTCGAGAAAATCGTGGGCTAACCCTTGCCGAAAAAAGTAGTATTTTCAAAATTATTTCCCAACTAATCAAAATGCACATCAAAGGAAAGGTATTTAAATGCTCTACCCACAACTGCAAACCAAAATGTTATACGATCGCTCGTTTCCGAAAAATTAGTCAAAAAGTAAAATTACAGAATTTCGACCCAGCTCATCACAAATTATCTTTCGGTTGCTCTATTTCCTCAACCAAGCCTCCAAACATGATGCGGTTTTCACTAAAATACAGAGCATCGACCCACCTTTCAATTGATGCATAAATCACAAAAATGATTTTTTTTTCAGTTTTTCGAGAAAATCGTGAGCTAACCCTTGCCGAAAAAAGTAGTATTTTCAAAATTATTTCCCAACCAATCAAAATACACATCAAAAGAAAGGTATTTAAATGCTCTACCCACAACTGCAAACCAAAATGTTATACGATCTCTCTTTTCCGAAAAATTAGCCAAAAAGTAAAATTACAGAATTTCGACCCAGCTCATCACAAATTATCTTTCGGTTGCTCTATTTCCTCAACCAAGCGGTTTTCACTAAAATACAGAGCATCGACCCACCTTTCAATTGATGCATAAATCTCAAAAATGATTTTTTTTCAGTTTTTCGAGAAAATCGTGGGCTAACCCTTGCCGAAAAAGTAGTATTTTCAAAACTATTTCCCACCCAATCAAAATACACATCAAAAGAAAGGTATTTAAATGCTCTACCCACAACTGCAAACCAAAATGTTATACGATCGCTCGTTTCCGAAAAATTAGTCAAAAAGTAAAATTACAGAATTTCGACCCAGCTCATCACAAATTATCTTTCGGTTGCTCTATTTCCTCAACCAAGCCTCCAAACATGATGCGGTTTTCACTAAAATACAGAGCATCGACCCACCTTTCAATTCATGCATAAATCACAAAAATGATTTTTTTTCAGTTTTTCGAGAAAATCGTGGGCTAACCCTTGCCGAAAAAAGTAGTATTTTCAAAACTATTTCCCACCCAATCAAAATGCACATCAAAAGAAAAGTATTTAAATGCTCTACCCACAACTGCAAACCAAAATGTTATACAATCGCTCGTTTCCGAAAAATTAGTCAAAAAGTAAAATTACAGAATTTCGACCCAGCTCATCACAAATTATCTTTCGGTTGCTCTATTTCCTCAACCAAGCCTCCAAACATGATGCGGTTTTCACTAAAATACAGAGCATCGACCCACCTTTCAATTGATGCATAAATCACAAAAATGATTTTTTTTTCAGTTTTTCGAGAAAATCGTGGGCTAACCCATTGCCGAAAAAGTAGCATTTTCAAATCTATGTCCCACCCAATCAAAATGCACATCAAAAGAAAGGTATTTAAATGCTCTACCCACAACTGCAAACCAAAATGTTATACGATCGCTCGTTTCCGAAAAATTAGTCAAAAAGTAAAATTACAGAATTTAGACCCAGCTCATCACAAATTATCTTTCGGTTGCTCTATTTCCTCAACCAAGCCTCCAAACATGATGCGGTTTTCACTAAAATACAGAGCATCGACCCACCTTTCAATTGATGCATAAATCACAAAAATGATTTTTTTTCAGTTTTTCGAGAAAATCGTGGGCTAACCCTTGCCGAAAAAAGTAGTATTTTCAAAATTATTTCCCAACCAATCAAAATACACATCAAAAGAAAGGTATTTAAATGCTCTACCCACAACTGCAAACCAAAATGTTATACGATCTCTCTTTTCCGAAAAATTAGTCAAAAAGTAAAATTACAGAATTTCGACCCAGCTCATCACAAATTATCTTTCGGTTGCTCTATTTCCTCAACCAAGCCTCCAAACATGATGCGGTTTTCACTAAAATACAGAGCATCGACCCACCTTTCAATTGATGCATAAATCACAAAAATGATTTTTTTTTCAGTTTTTCGAGAAAATCGTGGGCTAACCCTTGCCGAAAAAAGTAGTATTTTCAAAACTATTTCCCACCCAATCAAAATGCACATCAAAAGAAAGGTATTTAAATGCTCTACCCACAACTGCAAACCAAAATGTTATACGATCTCTCTTTTCCGAAAAATTAGCCAAAAAGTAAAATTACAGAATTTCGACCCAGCTCATCACAAATTATCTTTCGGTTGCTCTATTTCCTCAACCAAGCCTCCAAACATGATGCGGTTTTCACTAAAATACAGAGCATCGACCCACCTTTCAATTGATGCATAAATCACAAAAATGATTTTTTTTTCAGTTTTTCGAGAAAATCGTGGGCTAACCCTTGCCGAAAAAAGTAGTATTTTCAAAATTATTTCCCAACCAATCAAAATACACATCAAAAGAAAGGTATTTAAATGCTCTACCTACAACTGCAAACCAAAATGTTATACGATCTCTCTTTTCCGAAAAATTAGTCAAAAAGTAAAATTACAGAATTTCGACCCAGCTCATCACAAATTATCTTTCGGTTGCTCTATTTCCTCAACCAAGCCTCCAAACATGATGCGGTTTTCACTAAAATACAGAGCATCGACCCACCTTTCAATTGATGCATAAATCACAAAAATGATTTTTTTTCAGTTTTTCGAGAAAATCGTGGGCTAACCCTTGCCGAAAAAAGTAGTATTTTCAAAATTATTTCCCAACTAATCAAAATGCACATCAAAGGAAAGGTATTTAAATGCTCTACCCACAACTGCAAACCAAAATGTTATACGATCTCTCTTTTCCGAAAAATTAGTCAAAAAGTAAAATTACAGAATTTCGACCCAGCTCATCACAAATTATCTTTCGGTTGCTCTATTTCCTCAACCAAGCCTCCAAACATGATGCGGTTTTCACTAAAATACAGAGCATCGACCCACCTTTCAATTGTTGCATAAATCACAAAAATGATTTTTTTTCAGTTTTTCGAGAAAATCGTGGGCTAACCCTTGCCGAAAAAAGTAGTATTTTCAAAACTATTTCCCACCCAATCAAAATGCACATCAAAAGAAAGGTATTTAAATGCTCTACCAACAACTGCAAACCAAAATGTTATACGATCTCTCTTTTCCGAAAAATTAGTCAAAAAGTAAAATTACAGAATTTCGACCCAGCTCATCACAAATTATCTTTCGGTTGCTCTATTTCCTCAACCAAGCCTCCAAACATGATGCGGTTGTCACTAAAATACAGAGCATCGACCCACCTTTCAATTGATGCATAAATCTCAAAAATGATTTTTTTTTTCAGTTTTTCGAGAAAATCGTGGGCTAACCCTTGCCGAAAAAAGTAGTATTTTCAAAACTATTTCCCACCCAATCAAAATGCACATCAAAAGAAAGGTATTTAAATGCTCTACCCACAACTGCAAACCAAAATGTTATACGATCGCTCGTTTCTGAAAAATTAGTCAAAAAGTAAAATTACAGAATTTCGACCCAGCTCATCACAAATTATCTTTCGGTTGCTCTATTTCCTCAACCAAGCCTCCAAACATGATGCGGTTTTCACTAAAATACAGAGCATCGACCCACCTTTCAATTGATGCATAAATCACAAAAATGATTTTTTTTCAGTTTTTCGAGAAAATCGTGGGCTAACCCTTGCCGAAAAAAGTAGTATTTTCAAAATTATTTCCCAACCAATCAAAATACACATCAAAAGAAAGGTATTTAAATGCTCTACCCACAACTGCAAACCAAAATGTTATACGATCTCTCTTTTCCGAAAAATTAGTCAAGAAGTAAAATTACAGAATTTCGACCCAGCTCATCACAAATTATCTTTCGGTTGCTCTATTTCCTCAACCAAGCCTCCAAACATGATGCGGTTTTCACTAAAATACAGAGCATCGACCCACCTTTCAATTGATGCATAAATCGCAAAAATGATTTTTTTTCAGTTTTTCGAGAAAATCGTGGGCTAACCCTTGCCGAAAAAGTAGTATTTTCAAAACTATTTCCCACCCAATCAAAATGCACATCAAAAGAAAGGTATTTAAATGCTCTACCCACAACTGCAAACCAAAATGTTATACGATCTCTCTTTTCCGAAAAATTAGTCAAAAAGTAAAATTACAGAATTTCGACCCAGCTCATCACAAATTATCTTTCGGTTGCTCTATTTCCTCAACCAAGCCTCCAAACATGATGCGGTTTTCACTAAAATACAGAGCATCGACCCACCTTTCAATTGATGCATAAATCACAAAAATGATTTTTTTTCAGTTTTTCGAGAAAATCGTGGGCTAACCCTTGCCGAAAAAGTAGTATTTTCAAAACTATTTCCCACCCAATCAAAATGCACATCAAAAGAAAGGTATTTAAATGCTCTACCCACAACTGCAAACCAAAATGTTATACGATCTCTCTTTTCCGAAAAATTAGTCAAAAAGTAAAATTACAGAATTTCGACCCAGCTCATCACAAATTATCTTTCGGTTGCTCTATTTCCTCAACCAAGCCTCCAAACATGATGCGGTTTTCACTAAAATACAGAGCATCGACCCACCTTTCAATTGATGCATAAATCACAAAAATGATTTTTTTTCAGTTTTTCGAGAAAATCGTGGGCTAACCCTTGCCGAAAAAAGGAGTATTTTCAAAACTATTTCCCACCCAATCAAAATGCACATCAAAAGAAAGGTATTTAAATGCTCTACCCACAACTGCAAACCAAAATGTTATACGATCGCTCGTTTCCGAAAAATTAGTCAAAAAGTAAAATTACAGAATTTCGACCCAGCTCATCACAAATTATCTTTCGGTTGCTCTATTTCCTCAACCAAGCCTCCAAACATGATGCGGTTTTCACTAAAATACAGAGCATCGACCCACCTTTCAATTGATGCATAAATCTCAAAAATGATTTTTTTTCAGTTTTTCGAGAAAATCGTGGGCTAACCCATTGCCGAAAAAGTAGTATTTTCAAAACTATTTCCCACCCAATCAAAATGCACATCAAAAGAAAGGTATTTAAATGCTCTACCCACAACTGCAAACCAAAATGTTATACAATCGCTCGTTTCCGAAAAATTAGTCAAAAAGTAAAATTACAGAATTTCGACCCAGCTCATCACAAATTATCTTTCGGTTGCTCTATTTCCTCAACCAAGCCTCCAAACATGATGCGGTTTTCACTAAAATACAGAGCATCGAGCCACCTTTCAATTGATGCATAAATCACAAAAATGATTTTTTTTTCAGTTTTTCGAGAAAATCGTGGACCCTTGCCGAAAAAAGTAGTATTTTCAAAATTATTTCCCGACCAATCAAAATACACATCAAAAGAAAGGTATTTAAATGATCTACCCACAACTGCAAACCAAAATGTTATACGATCTCTCTTTTCCGAAAAATTAGTCAAAAAGTAAAATTACAGAATTTCGACCCAGCTCATCACAAATTATCTTTCGGTTGCTCTATTTCCTCAACCAAGCCTCCAAACATGATGCGGTTTTCACTAAAATACAGAGCATCGACCCACCTTTCAATTGATGCATAAATCTTAAAAATGATTTTTTTTCAGTTTTTCGAGAAAATCGTGGGCTAACCCTTGCCGAAAAAAGTAGTATTTTCAAAACTATTTCTCACCCAATCAAAATGCACATCAAAAGAAAGGTATTTAAATGCTCTACCAACAACTGCAAACCAAAATGTTATACGATCTCTCTTTTCCGAAAAATTAGTCAAAAAGTAAAATTACAGAATTTCGACCCAGCTCATCACAAATTATCTTTCGGTTGCTCTATTTCCTCAACCAAGCCTCCAAACATGATGCGGTTGTCACTAAAATACAGAGCATCGACCCACCTTTCAATTGATGCATAAATCACAAAAATGATTTTTTTTCAGTTTTTCGAGAAAATCGTGGGCTAACCCTTGCCGAAAAAAGTAGTATTTTCAAAACTATTTCCCACCCAATCAAAATGCACATCAAAAGAAAGGTATTTAAATGCTCTGCCCACAACTGCAAACCAAAATGTTATACGATCGCTCGTTTCCGAAAAATTAGTCAAAAAGTAAAATTACAGAATTTCGACCCAGCTCATCACAAATTATCTTTCGGTTGCTCTATTTCCTCAACCAAGCCTCCAAACATGATGCGGTTTTCACTAAAATACAGAGCATCGACCGACCTTTCAATTGATGCATAAATCTCAAAAATGATTTTTTTTTCAGTTTTTCGAGAAAATCGTGGGCTAACCCATTGCCGAAAAAGTAGTATTTTCAAAACTATTTCCCACCCAATCAAAATGCACATCAAACGAAAGGTATTTAAATGCTCTACCCACAACTGCAAACCAAAATGTTATACAATCGCTCGTTTCCGAAAAATTAGTCAAAAAGTAAAATTACAGAATTTCGACCCAGCTCATCACAAATTATCTTTCGGTTGCTCTATTTCCTCAACCAAGCCTCTAAACATGATGCGGTTTTCACTTAAATACAGAGCATCGACCCACCTTTCAATTGATGCATAAATCTCAAAAATGATTTTTTTTCAGTTTTTCGAGAAAATCGTGGGCTAACCATTGCCGAAAAAGTAGTATTTTCAAAACTATTTCCCACCCAATCAAAATGCACATCAAAAGAAAGGTATTTAAATGCTCTACCCACAACTGCAAACCAAAATGTTATACGATCGCTCGTTTCCGAAAAATTAGTCAAAAAGTAAAATTACAGAATTTCGACCCAGCTCATCACAAATTATCTTTCGGTTGCTCTATTTCCTCAACCAAGCCTCCAAACATGATGCGGTTTTCACTAAAATACAGAGCATCGACCCACCTTTCAATTGATGCATAAATCACAAAAATGATTTTTTTTCAGTTTTTCGAGAAAATCGTGGGCTAACCCTTGCCGAAAAAAGTAGTATTTTCAAAACTATTTCCCACCCAATCAAAATGCACATCAAAAGAAAGGTATTTAAATGCTCTACCCACAACTGAAAACCAAAATGTTATACGATCGCTTGTTTGCGAAAAATTAGTCAAAAAGTAAAATTACAGAATTTCGACCCAGCTCATCACAAATTATCTTTCGGTTGCTCTATTTCCTCAACCAAGCCTCCAAACATGATGCGGTTTTCACTAAAATACAGAGCATCGACCCACTTTTCAATTGATGCATAAATCACAAAAATGATTTTTTTTTCAGTTTTTCGAGAAAATCGTGGACCCTTGCCGAAAAAAGTAGTATTTTCAAAACTATTTCCCACCCAATCAAAATGCACATCAAAAGAAAGGTATTTAAATGCTCTACCAACAACTGCAAACCAAAATGTTATACGATCTCTCTTTTCCGAAAAATTAGTCAAAAAGTAAAATTACAGAATTTCGACCCAGCTCATCACAAATTATCTTTCGGTTGCTCTATTTCCTCAACCAAGCCTCCAAACATGATGCGGTTTTCACTAAAATACAGAGCATCGACCCACCTTTCAATTGATGCATAAATCTCAAAAATGATTTTTTTTCAGTTTTTCGAGAAAATCGTGGGCTAACCCTTGCCGAAAAAAGTAGTATTTTCAAAACTATTTCCCACCCAATCAAAATGCACATCAAAAGAAAGGTATTTAAATGCTCTACCCACAACTGCAAACCAAAATGTTATACGATCGCTCGTTTCCGAAAAATTAGTCAAAAAGTAAAATTACAGAATTTCGACCCAGCTCATCACAAATTATCTTTCGGTTGCTCTATTTCCTCAACCAAGCCTCCAAACATGATGCGGTTTTCACTTAAATACAGAGCATCGACCCACCTTTCAATTGATGCATAAATCTCAAAAATGATTTTTTTTCAGTTTTTCGAGAAAATCGTGGGCTAATCCATTGCCGAAAAAGTAGTATTTTCAAAACTATTTCCCACCCAATCAAAATGCACATCAAAAGAAAGGTATTTAAATGCTCTACCCACAACTGCAAACCAAAATGTTATACAATCGCTCGTTTCCGAAAAATTAGTCAAAAAGTAAAATTACAGAATTTCGACCCAGCTCATCACAAATTATCTTTCGGTTGCTCTATTTCCTCAACCAAGCCTCCAAATATGATGGGGTTTTCACTAAAATACAGAGCATCGACCCACCTTTCAATTGATGCATAAATCACAAAAATGATTTTTTTTCAGTTTTTCGAGAAAATCGTGGGCTAACCCTTGCCGAAAAAAGTAGTATTTTCAAAATTATTTCCCAACCAATCAAAATACACATCAAAAGAAAGGTATTTAAATGCTCTACCCACAACTGCAAACCAAAATGTTATACGATCTCTCTTTTCCGAAAAATTAGTCAAAAAGTAAAATTACAGAATTTCGACCCAGCTCATCACAAATTATCTTTCGGTTGCTCTATTTCCTCAACCAAGCCTCCAAACATGATGCGGTTTTCACTAAAATACAGAGCATCGACCCACCTTTCAATTGATGCATAAATCACAAAAATGATTTTTTTTCAGTTTTTCGAGAAAATCGTGGGCTAACCCTTGCCGAAAAAAGTAGTATTTTCAAAACTATTTCCCACCCAATCAAAATGCACATCAAAAGAAAGGTATTTAAATGCTCTACCAACAACTGCAAACCAAAATGTTATACGATCTCTCTTTTCCGAAAAATTAGTCAAAAAGTAAAATTACAGAATTTCGACCCAGCTCATCACAAATTATCTTTCGGTTGCTCTATTTCCTCAACCAAGCCTCCAAACATGATGCGGTTGTCACTAAAATACAGAGCATCGACCCACCTTTCAATTGATGCATAAATCTCAAAAATGATTTTTTTCAGTTTTTCGAGAAAATCGTGGGCTAACCCTTGCCGAAAAAAGTAGTATTTTCAAAACTATTTCCCACCCAATCAAAATGCACATCAAAAGAAAGGTATTTAAATGCTCTACCCACAACTGCAAACCAAAATGTTATACGATCGCTCGTTTCCGAAAAATTAGTCAAAAAGTAAAATTACAGAATTTCGACCCAGCTCATCACAAATTATCTTTCGGTTGCTCTATTTCCTCAACCAAGCCTCCAAACATGATGCGGTTTTCACTTAAATACAGAGCATCGACCCACCTTTCAATTGATGCATAAATCTCAAAAATGATTTTTTTTCAGTTTTTCGAGAAAATCGTGGGCTAACCCTTGCCGAAAAAGTAGTATTTTCAAAACTATTTCCCACCCAATCAAAATGCACATCAAAAGAAAGGTATTTAAATGCTCTACCCACAACTGCAAACCAAAATGTTATACGATCGCTCGTTTCCGAAAAATTAGTCAAAAAGTAAAATTACAGAATTTCGACCCAGCTCATCACAAATTATCTTTCAGTTGCTCTATTTCCTCAACCAAGCCTCCAAACATGATGCGGTTTTCACTAAAATACAGAGCTTCGACCCACCTTTCAATTGATGCATAAATCACAAAAATGATTTTTTTTCAGTTTTTCGAGAAAATCGTGGGCTAACCCTTGCCGAAAAAAGTAGTATTTTCAAAACTATTTCCCACCCAATCAAAATGCACATCAAAAGAAAGGTATTTAAATGCTCTACCCACAACTGAAAACCAAAATGTTATACGATCGCTTGTTTCCGAAAAATTAGTCAAAAAGTAAAATTACAGAATTTCGACCCAGCTCATCACAAATTATCTTTCGGTTGCTCTATTTCCTCAACCAAGCCTCCAAACATGATGCGGTTTTCACTAAAATACAGAGCATCGACCCACCTTTCAATTCATGCATAAATCACAAAAATGATTTTTTTTCAGTTTTTCGAGAAAATCGTGGGCTAACCCTTGCCGAAAAAAGTAGTATTTTCAAAACTATTTCCCACCCAATCAAAATGCACATCAAAAGAAAGGTATTTAAATGCTCTACCAACAACTGCAAACCAAAATGTTATACGATCTCTCTTTTCCGAAACATTAGTCAAAAAGTAAAATTACAGAATTTCGACCCAGCTCATCACAAATTATCTTTCGGTTGCTCTATTTCCTCAACCAAGCCTCCAAACATGATGCGGTTTTCACTAAAATACAGAGCATCGACCCACCTTTCAATTGATGCATAAATCTCAAAAATGATTTTTTTTCAGTTTTTCGAGAAAATCGTGGGCTAACCCTTGCCGAAAAAAGTAGTATTTTCAAAACTATTTCCCACCCAATCAAAATGCACATCAAAAGAAAGGTATTTAAATGCTCTACCCACAACTGCAAACCAAAATGTTATACGATCGCTAGTTTCCGAAAAATTAGTCAAAAAGTAAAATTACAGAATTTCGACCCAGCTCATCACAAATTATCTTTCGGTTGCTCTATTTCCTCAACCAAGCCTCCAAACATGATGCGGTTTTCACTTAAATACAGAGCATCGACCCACCTTTCAATTGATGCATAAATCTCAAAAATGATTTTTTTTTCAGTTTTTCGAGAAAATCGTGGGCTAACCCATTGCCGAAAAAGTAGTATTTTCAAAACTATTTCCCACCCAATCAAAATGCACATCAAAAGAAAGGTATTTAAATGCTCTACCCACAACTGCAAACCAAAATGTTATACAATCGCTCGTTTCCGAAAAATTAGTCAAAAAGTAAAATTACAGAATTTCGACCCAGCTCATCACAAATTATCTTTCGGTTGCTCTATTTCCTCAACCAAGCCTCCAAACATGATGCGGTTTTCACTAAAATACAGAGCATCGACCCACCTTTCAATTGATGCATAAATCACAAAAATGATTTTTTTTCAGTTTTTCGAGAAAATCGTGGGCTAACCCTTGCCGAAAAAAGTAGTATTTTCAAAATTATTTCCCAACCAATCAAAATACACATCAAAAGAAAGGTATTTAAATGCTCTACCCACAACTGCAAACCAAAATGTTATACGATCTCTCTTTTCCGAAAAATTAGTCAAAAAGTAAAATTACAGAATTTCGACCCAGCTCATCACAAATTATCTTTCGGTTGCTCTATTTCCTCAACCAAGCCTCCAAACATGATGCGGTTTTCACTAAAATACAGAGCATCGACCCACCTTTCAATTGATGCATAAATCACAAAAATGATTTTTTTTCAGTTTTTCGAGAAAATCGTGGGCTAACCCTTGCCGAAAAAAGTAGTATTTTCAAAACTATTTCCCACCCAATCAAAATGCACATCAAAAGAAAGGTATTTAAATGCTCTACCAACAACTGCAAACCAAAATGTTATACGATCTCTCTTTTCCGAAAAATTAGTCAAAAAGTAAAATTACAGAATTTTGACCCAGCTCATCACAAATTATCTTTCGGTTGCTCTATTTCCTACACCAAGCCTCCAAACATGATGCGGTTGTCACTAAAATACAGAGCATCGACCCACCTTTCAATTGATGCATAAATCTCAAAAATGATTTTTTTTCAGTTTTTCGAGAAAATCGTGGGCTAACCCTTGCCGAAAAAAGTAGTATTTTCAAAACTATTTCCCACCCAATCAAAATGCACATCAAAAGAAAGGTATTTAAATGCTCTACCCACAACTGCAAACCAGAATGTTATACGATCGCTCGTTTCCGAAAAATTAGTCAAAAAGTAAAATTACAGAATTTCGACCCAGCTCATCACAAATTATCTTTCGGTTGCTCTATTTCCTCAACCAAGCCTCCAAACATGATGCGGTTTTCACTAAAATACAGAGCATCGACCCACCTTTCAATTGATGCATAAATCTCAAAAATGATTTTTTTTCAGTTTTTCGAGAAAATCGTGGGCTAACCCATTGCCGAAAAAGTAGTATTTTCAAAACTATTTCCCACCCAATCAAAATGCACATCAAAAGAAAGGTATTTAAATGCTCTACCCACAACTGCAAACCAAAATGTTATACAATCGCTCGTTTCCGAAAAATTAGTCAAAAAGTAAAATTACAGAATTTGGACCCAGCTCATCACAAATTATCTTTCGGTTGCTCTATTTCCTCAACCAAGCCTCCAAACATGATGCGGTTTTCACTAAAATACAGAGCATCGACCCACCTTTCAATTGATGCATAAATCTCAAAAATGATTTTTTTTCAGTTTTTCGAGAAAATCGTGGGCTAACCCTTGCCGAAAAAAGTAGTATTTTCAAAACTATTTCCCACCCAATCAAAATGCACATCAAAAGAAAGGTATTTAAATGCTCTACCCACAACTGCAAACCAAAATGTTATACGATCGCTCGTTTCCGAAAAATTAGTCAAAAAGTAAAATTACAGAATTTCGACCCAGCTCATCACAAATTATCTTTCGGTTGCTCTATTTCCTCAACCAAGCCTCCAAACATGATGCGGTTTTCACTAAAATACAGAGCATCGACCCACCTTTCAATTGATGCATAAATCACAAAAATGATTTTTTTTCAGTTTTTCGAGAAAATCGTGGGCTAACCCTTGCCGAAAAAAGTAGTATTTTCAAAACTATTTCCCACCCAATCAAAATGCACATCAAAAGAAAGGTATTTAAATGCTCTACCCACAACTGAAAACCAAAATGTTATACGATCGCTTGTTTCCGAAAAATTAGTCAAAAAGTAAAATTACAGAATTTCGACCCAGCTCATCACAAATTATCTTTCGGTTGCTCTATTTCCTCAACCAAGCCTCCAAACATGATGCGGTTTTCACTAAAATACAGAGCATCGACCCACCTTTCAATTGCTGCATAAATCTCACAAATGATTTTTTTTCAGTTTTTCGAGAAAATCGTGGGCTAACCTTTGCCGAAAAAAGTAGTATTTTCAAAACTATTTCCCACCCAATCAAAATGCACATCAAAAGAAAGGTATTTAAATGCTCTACCCACAACTGCAAACCAAAATGTTATACAATCGCTCGTTTCCGAAAAATCAGTCAAAAAGTAAAATTACAGAATTTCGACCCTGCTCATCACAAATTATCTTTCGGTTGCTCTATTTCCTCAACCAAGCCTCCAAACATGATGCGGTTTTCACTAAAATACAGAGCATCGACCCACCTTTCAATTGATGCATAAATCACAAAAATGATTTTTTTTCAGTTTTTCGAGAAAATCGTGGGCTAACCCATTGCCGAAAAAGTAGCATTTTCAAATCTATTTCCCACCCAATCAAAATGCACATCAAAAGAAAGGTATTTAAATGCTCTACCCACAACTGCAAACCAAAATGTTATACGATCTCTCGTTTCCGAAAAATTAGTAAAAAAAGTAAAATTACAGAATTTCGACCCAGCTCATCACAAATTATCTTTCGGTTGCTCTATTTCCTCAACCAAGCCTCCAAACATGATGCGGTTTTCACTAAAATACAGAGCATCGACCCACCTTTCAATTGATGCATAAATCACAAAAATGATTTTTTTCAGTTTTTCGAGAAAATCGTGGGCTAACCCATTGCCGAAAAAGTAGCATTTTCAAATCTATTTCCCACCCAATCAAAATGCACATCAAAAGAAAGGTATTTAAATGCTCTACCCACAACTGCAAACCAAAATGTTATACGATCTCTCGTTTGCGAAAAATTAGTAAAAAAAGTAAAATTACAGAATTTCGACCCAGCTCATCACAAATTATCTTTCGGTTGCTCTATTTCCTCAACCAAGCCTCCAAACATGATGCGGTTTTCACTAAAATACAGAGCATCGACCCACCTTTCAATTGATGCAAAATCTCAAAAATGATTTTTTTTCAGTTTTTCGAGAAAATCGTGGGCTAACCCTTGCCGAAAAAAGTAGTATTTTCAAAACTATTTCCCACCCAATCAAAATGCACATCAAAAGAAAGGTATTTAAATGCTCTACCCACAACTGCAAACCAAAATGTTATACGATCGCTCGTTTCCGAAAAATTAGTCAAAAAGTAAAATTACAGAATTTCGACCCAGCTCATCACAAATTATCTTTCGGTTGCTCTATTTCCTCAACCAAGCCTCCAAACATGATGCGGTTTTCACTAAAATACAGAGCATCGACCCACCTTTCAATTGATGCATAAATCACAAAAATGATTTTTTTTCAGTTTTTCGAGAAAATCGTGGGCTAACCCTTGCCGAAAAAAGTAGTATTTTCAAAACTATTTCCCACCCAATCAAAATGCACATCAAAAGAAAGGTATTTAAATGCTCTACCCACAACTGAAAACCAAAATGTTATACGATCGCTTGTTTCCGAAAAATTAGTCAAAAAGTAAAATTACAGAATTTCGACCCAGCTCATCACAAATTATCTTTCGGTTGCTCTATTTCCTCAACCAAGCCTCCAAACATGATGCGGTTTTCACTAAAATACAGAGCATCGACCCACCTTTCAATTGCTGCATAAATCTCACAAATGATTTTTTTTCAGTTTTTCGAGAAAATCGTGGGCTAACCTTTGCCGAAAAAAGTAGTATTTTCAAAACTATTTCCCACCCAATCAAAATGCACATCAAAAGAAAGGTATTTAAATGCTCTACCCACAACTGCAAACCAAAATGTTATACAATCGCTCGTTTCCGAAAAATCAGTCAAAAAGTAAAATTACAGAATTTCGACCCTGCTCATCACAAATTATCTTTCGGTTGCTCTATTTCCTCAACCAAGCCTCCAAACATGATGCGGTTTTCACTAAAATACAGAGCATCGACCCACCTTTCAATTGATGCATAAATCACAAAAATGATTTTTTTTCAGTTTTTCGAGAAAATCGTGGGCTAACCCATTGCCGAAAAAGTAGCATTTTCAAATCTATTTCCCACCCAATCAAAATGCACATCAAAAGAAAGGTATTTAAATGCTCTACCCACAACTGCAAACCAAAATGTTATACGATCTCTCGTTTCCGAAAAATTAGTAAAAAAAGTAAAATTACAGAATTTCGACCCAGCTCATCACAAATTATCTTTCGGTTGCTCTATTTCCTCAACCAAGCCTCCAAACATGATGCGGTTTTCACTAAAATACAGAGCATCGACCCACCTTTCAATTGATGCATAAATCACAAAAATGATTTTTTTCAGTTTTTCGAGAAAATCGTGGGCTAACCCATTGCCGAAAAAGTAGCATTTTCAAATCTATTTCCCACCCAATCAAAATGCACATCAAAAGAAAGGTATTTAAATGCTTTACCCACAACTGCAAACCAAAATGTTATACGATCTCTCGTTTGCGAAAAATTAGTAAAAAAAGTAAAATTACAGAATTTCGACCCAGCTCATCACAAATTATCTTTCGGTTGCTCTATTTCCTCAACCAAGCCTCCAAACATGATGCGGTTTTCACTAAAATACAGAGCATCGACCCACCTTTCAATTGATGCAAAATCACAAAAATGATTTTTTTTCAGTTTTTCGAGAAAATCATTGCCAAAAAAGTAGTATTTTCAAAACTATTTCCCACCCAATCAAAATGCACATCAAAAGAAAGGTATTTAAATGCTCTACCCACAACTGCAAACCAAAATGTTATACGATCGCTCGTTTCCGAAAAATTAGTCAAAAAGTAAAATTACAGAATTTCGACCCAGCTCATCACAAATTATCTTTCGGTTGCTCTATTTCCTCAACCAAGCCTCCAAACATGATGCGGTTTTCACTAAAATACAGAGCATCGCCCCACCTTTCAATTGATGCATAAATCTCAAAAATGATTTTTTTTCAGTTTTTCGAGAAAATCGTGGGCTAACCCTTGCCGAAAAAGTAGTATTTTCAAAACTATGTCCCACCCAATCAAAATGCACATCAAAAGAAAGGTATTTAAATGCTCTACCCACAACTGCAAAATATAATGTTATACGATCGCTCGTTTCCGAAAAATTAGTCAAAAAGTAAAATTACAGAATTTCGACCCAGCTCATCACAAATTATCTTTCGGTTGCTCTATTTCCTCAACCAAGCCTCCAAACATGATGCGGTTTTCACTAAAATACAGAGCATCGACCCACCTTTCAATTGATGCATAAATCTCAAAAATGATTTTTTTTTCAGTTTTTCGAGAAAATCGTGGGCCGAAAAAGTAGTATTTTCAAAACTATTTCCCACCCAATCAAAATGCACATCAAAAGAAAGGTATTTAAATGCTCTACCCACAACTGCAAACCAAAATGTTATACGATCGCTCGTTTCCGAAAAATTAGTCAAAAAGTAAAATTACAGAATTTCGACCCAGCTCATCACAAATTATCTTTCGGTTGCGCTATTTCCTCAACCAAGCCTCCAAACATGATGCGGTTTTCACTAAAATACAGAGCATCGACCCACCTTTCAATTGATGCATAAATCACAAAAATGATTTTTTTTTCAGTTTTTCGAGAAAATCGTGGGCTAACCCTTGCCGAAAAAAGTAGTATTTTCAAATCTATTTCCCACCCAATCAAAATGCACATCAAAAGAAAGGTATTTAAATGCTCTACCCACAACTGCAAACCAAAAT
>NW_026605732.1:0-45498 GCF_945859685.1 Eupeodes corollae | reverse complement strand
TGTCTCTAGTTTCGAGCTCCAAGTTGGGTGAGGTCACCTTCCACTTGTGCTTTGTGACTTTCCGGGCCCGAACATTGGTTTCCATGCGCTCTACGTGACCCATCCATCTTAGTGGTTGAACTTTTAACCTTCTGGCTAAGTCTGCAATTTTGCATCGCTGTACAGCCCGTACAGCTCGTCGTTCCATCTTCTCGTCCACTTTCCTTTGAAGCATACGGGTTCGTAAATCACACGAAGAACTTTTATCTCCAACCGACCCAAGGTGCTTTCATCCGCTTTTGCGAAAGTCCACGTTTCTGCACCGTACAGCAGGACGGGGATGATGAGTGTCTTATATAGCAACACTTTGGTCACTCGAGAGAGGACTTTACCACTCAATAGCTTTCTTTGTCCAAAGAAACAGCGGTTAGCAAGAGTTATTCTGCGATCGATCTCAGCGCTGGTGTTGTTTTCTGTGTTTACAGCGGAGCTTAGGTAGACGAAGTCCTTGAATACCTCAAAGTTACGTCTGTCGATTGTGACGTTTTGACCAAGACGTTGGTGTTGTATGTCCTTTCATGACGACAGCATGTACTTTGTTTTGCCCTCATTAACCGCTAAACCCATTTTTGCCGCCTCTGCCTCAATACTCACAAAAGCTACATTGACATCACGCTGAGTTCTTCCGATTATGTCAATGTCATCAGCATATGTTAGTAATTGGACAGACTTTTGAAAGATAGTGCCTCTAGTGTTGACGTATGAGCTCTGCACTATTCTTTCAAGCACGATGTTAAAAAAGTCACATCACAGCGTATCACCTTGTCTAAAACCATTTTTTGACATCGAAAGGTTCTGTTAAGTGGTATCCAACCTTTATAGAGCAGCGTGAATTCTCCATGGTCATCCTGCACAAACGGACTAATTTGGCGGAGATGCCAATCAAGACATGGCGCTTACAGCTCGTCCCTGTAGATGCTGTCATATGCGGCCTTGAAATCGATGAAAAGATTGTGGGTGTCGATTTGGTGTTCTTGGGTTTTTTCCAGGATCTGCCGTAATGTGAATATTTCATCAACTGTGGACTTTCCTGGTATAAAACCACACTGATAAGGACCTATCAAGTTGTTGAAGATGGGCTTTAGACGTTCACATATTTCGGCAGAGAAGATTTTATAGGCGATATAAGTAGACTGCTTCCTCTATAGTTGGTGCAATTTAGAGGGTCTCCTTTTTTCAGGATCGGGCAAACAATACTGAGGTTCCATTCATTGGGCATGCTTTCTTCCGACCATATCTTACGGAAAAGTTGGTGCATGCTCCTAACCAACTTATCTCCAGCTGCTTTATAGAGCTCGGCATTTAAACCATCCGCTCCAGCGGCTTTATTAGACTTGAGCTTAGATATGGCAATCTTTACTTCGTCTAATTCGGGAGGACGGGATTGTTGGCTCTCGTCGTCTATATTGAATGGATCATCCTGCCTGACAGCGGAATACAGTTCTTTGTCGCCGTTATACAGTCTAAAGAAGTGGTCTTTCCATATCCTCAGCAATTACTGCGGTTCCACTATGATGTTTCCACTTTCGTTTTTGCAGCCTTCGGTTCTTGGTTTATGTACCTGTGAATTTCGTTTCATATGTTCATAAATCTTTCGAACTTCATTCCTGCTTTTAAACCTCTCAACATCTTCGACCGCACACTTCTCATGCCCTCTCTTTTTCCTTCTGAGAAGTCGGCGTTCCTCTCGCCTCTTCTGCTCATAGAGCTCATGAGCAGCTCTCGTCCTTGCCGCTTAGCGTGGTTGGGTGTTTGAAACCCGGCACATCAGAGGCGGCTTCTCTGATTGCATCTTTGCAATATTTCCACTGGTTTTTGATACATTGTGTTGGCGGCAGAGAACTTCGAGAGATCGTGCAATTTAATGTCTGTTTCTTGTGGGACTATATTAAAGCTCATGTCTATAAAGACAAACCCATTACGATTGACGTACATGTGGCCAAAATTTAAGCTGAAATGTTAGAAACCCTAAATCGGTCTCAGGCGATGGACCATTCAAACAACAGCCGCGCTCAACATTTACTTGAAATAATCTTCAAAGACTTAATTATATCGTTAGTTCTTTAAATTTAATACATTTTTTAAATATACTGTGTTTTTTCCGATAGCTCTTAAAAAATCACACGGGTTTTGAAAATCCTTGTACTTTGGCATTGAGTGGGTTAAACTTTTTAAGAAAAATCAAAAACTCAAGTCAATAGTACCAATCAAAATATTTGTATTGTGTTTATCATCAATCTGCTTGTTCAAATTGAAAGCTTCTAGTGATTTGTATTTTAATAACAATAAGGTACATAGGCTAACGTGATTGTAGCCTTATTTTCAACTTCAAGTGTCAAAAGTAAATCTTCCAGTCAGCCACTGCAAAATGAGTGCGCTCTTTTGACACACAGATTTGTTCCTGACAGAATATTATTAATATCCATCAAGTAGGTAGTATCTTAAATTAGAACAAAAAGAAACAGTAGAGAAGTTGGTTTTAAGGGAATGAAATGACGTAGAATAAAAAATGATTTAAGCTCCAAGAAGGCGCTCCTTGATGTACTCAACTCATAAAATAAAGAACCAAGAATTCTTCAACTTACATTCTAACTATAGAACTACGAACTATAAGAATTTATATAAATGTAGACTTGTAAAGAGGCTCACGCACAGAAAATTTTAGTTTCATATTCAAATGATAGATGAAAATGTCTCTTGAGAGAACGTAGAAAAATTACATTTTCACGAGCTAAAAAATCTGTGGGCGCAGCATTAAGATGATGTTGCAAAGGACAATGGAGGAAATCTACACGAGACGCCAAATAAAATGACGTGAAACTAATTCGAAATGATGTTTATCATTTGTTATTAAAACAAAGTATATTTTGAGCTTTGATGGTGATTATTTTCAAGGGAGATGTGTATGTTTTGTTTATTATTGTATTTTTTAGTCGTTAATCTTTCAATGTATTATACCAATAATAGTTGCTTGTTACTTTTGGAGGTCATAAGTACATTAAAAAGGACGTTTATTTAAAGAATGATTTAATGGATGTTCTTACGTTTGATTAAATGTTCAAAAATATGTAGTTTAGTACTAAAAAACTACAGTGAAAAACAACAGCAATATATAAAAAAAGCAACAAAAAGGGAAAAAGGTAACAATAAAAAAATACCTACGAATAGGGTTAAAAGTATTAAGCCCAAGGTCAAATCATGGTTCGATTCGACCTGCAAAGAGGTTATCAAGGAGAAAGAGGTGAGCTTCCGGTGTTTTAAGGCCAAACCAACTGAGGAAAAATGGAAAAAGTTTAAGCAAGCCACGGAGGTCTGCAACGCCTATAGTCGAATTGCAAAATTTTTACATGACCAAAAATTACGGCGAAAAATACTGCAATGTCCCAAAGGCAGTAAGAATTTTTGGTTATTTGTAAAAAACATGAGGAATTCTTCCTTTTCCTCGGTTCCTACGCTCTTTGTCAATGACACTCCTTTCGTTGGCTCTATTGATAAAGCCAACTTCTTTGCAAGGCAGTTCGCCGAAAATTCCAACTACAGTTCTTGAACGCTTAAATAATTCTAAGGGAACAATCTTTTTTGGTACTCAAACTGTGGCGAGAGTTCCTAAAGATCTCAACATTCATAAATCCGCTGGCTCAGATGGTATTCCAGCTATTATTCTGAACAACGCTAGCACAACCACTGCGTAAGCTTTTCCATCTATCCTATTCTTCTGGGTTCGTTCCGAGTAGTTTAAAAACTGCATTTGTTCAGCCAATCCCAAAAAAGGCGAATCTTCTTCTTCCACAAATTACCGACCAATAGCAATAACTTCCCTTCTTTCTAAGGTCATGGAAACGCTGATTAATTATCAGCTTAAGAAATATCTGGAGGAACGGAAGCTTCTTAATGACCGGCAATACGGCTTTCGTAGCAATAGGTCCACTGGTTATCTCATGGTTCATCTCACCGAACAGTGGAACAAATCCTTACATCGTTTTGGAGAAAGTAAGATTTTTGCGCTTGATACTTCAAAGGCATTTGATTGAGTCTGGCATCTTGTTTTTTTATATCGAAAATGCGTGTTTTCGATATCGACGAATCTCTTCTTCGTTAGATTAGAAATTTTCTTTCGAGCCGTTCAATACAAATTGTGTTGGACGGATTCAAGTCTGAAACACATAAAATAGATATTGGTGTGCCCCAGGGCTCTGTTTTATCTCCGACCCTTTTCCTGATTTTTATTAATGATCTACTGCCTGCTACTTTTAATCCAATTCATTGTTTCGCTGACGATAGCACTCTTTAGTTTTCATATTCGTTTCCAGACTCACAACCCTCCTCTTCGGATGTGGAAACGCAACGTCAAAATATGATAAGCTCATTAATTTCCGATCTACACAGCATTGTACAATGGGGAATAAAAAATCGTGTGGAATTTAATGCTTCGAAAACGCAATGCTGTCTTGTATCGTTAAAGCGAGATAAACTCTCTTTGTCACTATCTATGAGTGGCAATTTCATCAACGAAACGGAATATCTTGAAATTCTCGGAATGTGCATCAGCAACCACCTTTTGTGTATCGATCACATCCGCGATGTTGCCAAACAATGCATCAAGATGTCTAGGTTTTTTGTGACGTTGCAAGAAATTTGTCTCTCCGACTGATCTGGCTTCAATCTACAAAACCTAACCCAAACTTGAATATAACTCTCATCTCTGGGTTGCTGATCTAGTAACTTATTTAAGCCTCTTGGACAGTAATCAAAAAAGTGCTTTTAAAATGATTTGTGACAGTAACGCCATCAACTCGTTTACGTCACTCGAACATCGACGCAAGGTTTCTTGCCTTACCCTTTCTTACCATCATTTTAACAGACTATGAAACAGCCAGTTGCATTCCTACCCGAAAACAATTTAACCGTAATAACCACGCTTCTAGAATTGCACGATTCTTTCAAAAACGATGTTGAAAAAGTCGCATGACAGTACATCGCCTTGTAAACTTTTTTTTGACATCAAATACATCGATGAGATCTTTTCCGACCTCGATAGACCACAAACGGACAACATTGACAGCGATGCTACAGGAATGGTTGAGAGTTGTAAGTCACTAGGCCCTGGTTCACAACGGACTGTTGCGCCACCCAATTTTATTTAGTTCCAACAACAAATCTATACATAAATAAACAGCGTCTTTGTTCTCGGTAGCAATAGCCGTAGTAAATAGCGCAGTCTTTTAGTTGGCGTTTATCCGGTCTGCCTTGCATCAGTTTCGGGCTTCCGCTAATTGTTCGGGTGCACGTGGTCTATCAAGCAACCAAACGTTCGATTCACAGATTCGAAGTTCGTTGTCCTTATATCGATTGCTTGGTTCGTCACTAGTTAATACTTCCGCATCCGAGATTCGTTGGTGCCTCGCGACTAGGATATTTTATACATGTTAAGGAAATTACCACGATGGTATGATTCCCAACCTGGAGGGCAAGATTCTTAGTATAACCCTAAGGCCGAGAGGGCCTTACAGGCCTGGGTTCCAAATATTTCGTAGAAACCCTGTAATAAGCTTACGAAGTGGTTCAACCTAACTGGTATTGTTGACGCCACCGTTGATTCTATCTCGGGAATTCTTTCAACAAAACTCTCAACAAAATTCGCCAATGAAAATTTCCAACAAATCCATGATTTTCAAAATTTATTCGGACAATTTGGAAACGTTGTTCAGGTGTCAGTCCATTCATGTTGAAATGCCAAATCAAACTTAAAATAAATCAATTAACAACTAACAAAATGGCCGCCTGTTAAAATAGTGCTGCCAAGTTAAGGTTCTATGCCTCTAAAAAACACCCTTAAGCTATACCATTCAAAACATATGCACATAATTTATGTAGACTTCGAACCTCCATAAAAAAATTGTATCCATACGATTCGTTAAATATCCTCTAACTATCTTTAATTCATATTTCAATAGAGCTTCAAGTTCGGGTTTCTATACAAGCTATTCTATAATTTTATTTATGTATGCGTAGTAGTTTTATAAATACTTTTTATGAGCATACATACATGAAGTAAGCTTTTAATTTCAAACCAACGAATTTCTTGGAAGTCTTGTATCAATGATCAATTAATACACTTTCGTTTGAATTGGTGTAGTTAACATTCTTCTTTTTGCAGAACTCAACCTTCACCTTATAGCCTTTTTCTAATGAAATAACATGAAATACAAAAATTACATTTTACAAGTTTACTTCGTTGAATTTCAAAAGCATGTAAAAGTAATCTTTATTTTTTTTTTGGAATATTTACTTCTTTTTTTCATTTTATTAAATTTCATTGACGTTCATACTAATTGACACTTATAGTTGCAACCATCATCATCATCGTCATTGGGATGCATCATCATATCGGTGGCGTATACTTCATATATTTATATTCACATACGATAATGGCCACTTGAAATTTTATTCACTAAACTGGCAGTGATCAAGAGCAGCTAACGAACCCCAATTGAACGAATATATTAAAATAAATGGAAATCCATTCAAGGGGCTTTTACATACACATATCTACATCCATAAATGCAGTTATGACCAAAATATTAGGTACAAAAGTTTATTTTTGGTAAGAAGATTTATTCATAAATCTAAGTCTTTTGCAATAAAAATAAATTTGAAGCATTTAATTTTAATGGTAAATATTTTATAAATGTTGGTGATTTTTGATTTTTAAAAATGTGTATTAAGATTTTTGAGTCCATTTTTTGCAGACTTTATAAAAATCTGTCTTAAAAAAATGGATTCTTTCGAACTTTAAAAGAATACATTTTGATACAGAATGCCAATTGATATTTAGAGGAAAAATTCTGATTTTAATTGAATTAAATTAATGCTATTCTACTGACAATTTTCTGGAGGAGTTGAGTACCACATTTTGAGTGACAGTTATCAAAATATTCGTTATATTAGAAGGCTTATCAAAGGGTTCTCAATCCAAATCAGGTAATGTAAAGGTTCAGCGATGAGCAAGTATTTTTGAATGCATTCTAAATAAATTAAATATTGTTTTAAAAATTTTAAGTACTTCCAACTGTTCCTTATGCAAGATGTCCGAAAAAGAAGAGACGCCTACATGGGACTTGCCCGTGACCACCATTAATGATAGCTATAAGATTGCGTACCGCTACTATTCAAAGATCCAACAGAATAACACGAGCCTCCAAATTCGACATCGCTAGACTAAAAGATCCACGACCTGCCAACAATTCAGGGACCACCTGTCTCACGAAATGAGAACAATCCGTAGCACAGTACATGACGATTTCGAACAATATTGAAATGCTGGGAAAAATGTTTTCATTTCAGGTGCTGACAGAATATTCAGTCGGAAAGAAGCAACAACACCTCACTTTCAGAAGAATCTTAAGCAAGGATCAATGAACGCAAACAGTTAAGAGCTTGAATAAATGCTGCACAAGGGAAATAAAATAATGAGCTGGAATCTTCGTAATACATGAAAAAGAGAGAGGTTCAACGCATGACTACTGAAGCGCCCGAACCACACCGCACCTCCCAGTAAAGGTAAGATCTTTGCAGCAATTAAAGTACTTAAAAACAACAAATCGGTAGGACTCGATGGAATTCCCGCAGAGCTTTTACAAGAAGCGCCAACGTCATCAAGCTAAATGCTTCATCCGCTCATAAACGAAGCCAGGACCTCCAAAAGCTTCCTCTATCAGTGGAAGAAGGTAATAATCGTCAAGCTCCCAAAAAAGGAGATCTTAAAATGTACAGAAACTGCCGTTGCCAAGAAAATAGCAAAAATCATACTGGAACGCACCAGAGAACACTTCGAGGCCACACTCGATGACAAGTAAGTAGGATTTTGCGCGGGATCTTCCTAAATTAATTACATCAACACCCTGCGGATCATTATTGGGCAGTGCGTAGAATATCGAGCATCACTAAATTTGCTGTTCATCGATTTCGAGAAGGCCTTTGAAAGCTTCGACAGGTGGTACTTCTGGTTAGCTATTGTGTAGAAGAGGCAACCCAGAAAAACTAATTGCTATTATGAAGGCAACATATGATGGTTCCAAGTGTCACGTTCTGCACGATGGTAGGTTGCCAGAGGATTTTGATATCCGAAGCGGAGTCATACAGAGCCGTATTCTGTCGCCAATATTGTTTTTATTGGTGATAAGCGATGTACTGCGCGCAGTTTTGTCAGCAAGCGGAGGGGTCCAATGGACTTTGACATCCTTTTTAAGCACTTTGATTACGCGGACGATGATTGCTTTTGCTCTCATAGGATCATGGATCTCCATAAAATAACAACGAGTGTGTAGGAGGAAGTAAAGGATGTCCCAAAATTAACGCAAGATTTGAATTTGCCGCCATTTGTGCAGTGAAGTGTTGGCAACCCTGAAAAAAGCAATTTGACAGCTAGCAGTATAGGGTTATTAAAAATGGAGCGTTACACGATAGAACAACGTTGAATGGATTATTGAACATCAACAAATGGACCCTGATTTTTCGAGCAAAATCATCCTAAGCGACGAAGCAAATTTGCATCTTGATGGCTTTGTCAATCGCCAAAATTGCCGCATGTGATTGTCGAAAAACAAATGCATCCACAACGCGTGACTGTATGGTGTGGATTTTGGGCTGGAGGCATAATTGGGCCATATTTTTTTGAAAATGATGCTGGTCAAGCAGTGACTGTTACTGGTGCTCGATATCGCGACATGATTACACAGTTCTTTCTGCCAAAATTGGATAATATTGATGTGTCCAATATGTGGTTTCAACAAGACGGTGCCACATGTCATACAGCCCGTGAAACAATTCAATTACTGCATGAGACATTTCCAGGTCGTGTACTCTCTCGTTTCGGTGATCAAAATTGGCCTCCTAGATCGTGTGATTTAACACCATTAGACTTCTTTTTATGGGGTTATTTGAAATCACAAGTCTATGTCAACAAGCCCACAACCATTCGTGCATTAAAGGAGGAGATTCAACGCTGCATCAACGAAATTTAGCCACATTTATGCAGAATGGTCATGGAAAATTTTAACAAAAGAGTGCGCATGTGCATGCAAAGCCGTGGAGGCCATTTTTCCGATGTGTTATTCCATACATAACCCTATCCTATGTACTTTACGAGTCAATAAAAATATAACTATCAAAATACTAAAAACGGCGTTTTCTAATTAATTCAAATCTTGCGTTAATTTTGGGACACCCTTTAGAAATCGTGGGGCTGAAAATTAATTCCGGCAAAACAAAAATGATCAGCCTCAGAACCCGACCATCCTCTCAAATAAATATTTCCTCACAACCGGTTGAAAAAGTGGAGAGCTTTCAATATATTCGAAGTATGGTTTCCATCGAAGGCGGAACCGAACATTACGTCATCTGCCCCATCGGCTTTCACTAAGTATAAGAGGAGGAATAATTCTATAAGCTTAAGAACAAAGCTACGACTGTTTCGCACATGTATCGAATCTGTACTTTTTTATGGATGCAGCACCTGGAAGGTTACTTCAGGCATTACGAACCTTCGTGAATAGATGGCTTCGCAACATCCTAAGGATTTTCAGGCCAAACAGAATATCCAATGGGGTCTTTTATAGAAGGAACCTATGTACGTAGACTCCTTATACGAAGCCGTAGGTGACAATGGATTGGACATACGCTTCGAAAAGGTAACGACTGAATTGCAGGCCAAGCAATGCAGTGGAATCCGCTAACACAAGAAGGAAGAGGAGCTGAACGGTTGAGAAGCTCATGGCGCAGGACAGCCGAGGAGAAATCAGCGTCACTAGGCAAGAGTTGAAAGGAGGAGCTGAAACATATTTCCGAAACACGATTGCGCGTAGGTGTAGTAGAGGCCCTATGCTTTTGGATTTAAAGTAATTCTAAGTGTTTAACTTTTTCAACCAAACTACAAAGACTATTGTGCGGGATTTTTCTTCAAGTGTTCCTATTATATTGGCCATAGCTGTATTCGCTGCAAGTGTATACTATCAATGCACAGAATATACGAGAGTCAATATATAAAGATACATGTGTTTTATTTGAATGCGAAAATCCCTTTTGCTTTTGTGTATAAAATGCGTTCGTTCGTTCATTCGTTGGTTGGTGAATAAATTATATGAGCGTGCAATTTTTGTTTGAATGCTTCGAATCGAAAATTGCAATCACGTATTAAAATGTAAAATATATAAATAAAAACGAGAAATAAAATAAAATCATTGAGAGCAAAAAGATGAATTCGAAATGGGTTCGAGGTCGTTTCGCACAAAGTGCTTGATGGTCGAATGGATTAGTATAGAATACTTACCTACAAAAATATCTGCATAGGGACGTAATTATTTCTATATCCACTCCATACACTCTTTTAATTTATTTTATTTTCTATTGTAAAAAAGGAAAACAAAAAAATAAATAATTAAGTTGATTGATGAATATAACACACTATTAGTTTACTTTTTTGTTTGTCCCTCTAACAATTTAATGACTTTTATTATTTTAAAATTTACAAAAATAATGAATCAATGAAAACCCTTAGTTTTGCGCACTCAATTGCGTTTTTATTGATGACAGTCTGATTGAAATTTATTAATTGGTGCTATTATATTAGTAGGGTCACTGACTGACGTTTTACATGCGTAGGTTAAACACTTAAAAATAAAAAATGGATAGAAAAAATAAACAATACAATGAGATGTAATGTAAAACCCACTTTTTTAGTTTCCATCACATCTTTGGTTTCGTCAATACAATACTAGTCTTAAAAAAAAACTGTAAAATTGGAACTTACTAAAAAAAAAGAAAAGCTTAAACTAAAGTTCAAAAAGGTTTTCTAGCGTTAAGTTTTCAACACAGTTAAATAAAAATTAAAACTTGCAAACCTTTCTACTATATGCCCATCTGAAATTCAATAGTGATACTTCAAGGTTTGAAAATATTTTTAACTTCCCATTGGAAGATATCGTAATGTGTCCGATTTGTCGAATTGAAAATTTTGGCATTTCTCGACGTTTAGAGTCTAAATAAAAGATTTTTAGAAAGTTGTCTGTGAGTGCGTGTGTGCATCCGTTAGTACGTCCGTACGTTCGCGGAGTTTTTTTGTCATCAATAGTTCAAGAACCAGTAGAAGTTTCGACTTAAATTAAATTTTGTTATACAGATAATAATGCAGAAAGGGCTCTCAAGAAAATTCCGCGTGTGTTTTTTTACCATAGCAAAAAAAAAGTTGCAAATTTTGGTTAACCTTAAATATCTCATTACAATGAGGCTAGAGATTTGAATTAAATTGTATGTTATATATATTGTAACTTCTACTTGAACGTCGAACTTGTCGAGTTGTAGAAGCTGAGTAAGGTCAATGATTCTCGAGAATTTTCTCCAGATGAGTCCTGAAACTAAAGGACGTTCTTATCCCTCTACCTTCCCAAAATCATCATCCATTCCCACATAAACAAGGCATACCGGCCTACGCTTATGTCACCAACTCCCATCCCATCTCCCACGTTTGTAATGGCGAAAAAGCTAGCAACGGTCTTATTTCCTATACTCCTTCTCACTCTAGGTAACCTAGCTGAATTACTGTTACCGAATCCCAATCTTTTCCTTACAAGTCAGAATGATGAATTAACGTCAACTGACTCCTCACCCTTTCTCTTCCTCCCCAACCACCTCTCATCATTATTGGGCTGGATCTAAGGTGTTAAACGACCCGTGCCGATGATCAGCCTGGCTGGGGGCCCAATTCAAAAATAGCCCAGTCTCTAACGGAGTATTCGGATACCTGGCGACCTCCGGATTAACTAGCCTTATCTGTACATGCGAATCTCTGTGCAGATGGACCTTTTTTCTTCGCGTCTCGTGGGACCAAAATGTACAAAACAAACAACAAAAACCAAAACACATGTGAGACCGGTATCACTTCAGGACCGGGCGGCAGCTTGGTGTCAAAGCCTGCTGTCGTATCTCTTGCGGCCAACACAGAGAAGGGAGTAGTGGCTAACCATGGACCCTCCTCTGCTGTTGGTAGCAACGAGAATAAAAAGGTAGC
The DNA here is from genome assembly GCF_945859685.1 of Eupeodes corollae. Taxonomy (NCBI): domain Eukaryota; kingdom Metazoa; phylum Arthropoda; class Insecta; order Diptera; family Syrphidae; genus Eupeodes; species Eupeodes corollae. The sequence goes on along the minus strand of NW_026605732.1, from coordinate 33,395 downwards.
GATACCTAATTTCAGTAGTGGCAGAGTTGTGAAAAATGGCCCTACCACTACTACTGAGAACACTTCCAGAAATGGAAAAATCTCTAAAGGTCTTTATAGACAAAGGCGGCATGCGGCGAGAATCTTGAAGGCCTCTGGTGCATCATCGGGGGCTGAAAAGACACCGCAGCAAACCGCTAGCGTCGAATGGGCCAAAAGCATAATTGCTACAACTAGATCCAATAAGGACTCTACGTCCAAAAGAGAAAGATCTCTTGAGGGGGCCGCACCGACACCAAAACGGCCTCGGGTGCATAACACGAGCACCCCCCTCAATCCCATCAGGAAACAATCTAGTTTCAGTGACGTCGCGAAGGGCAAAGTCGTGGTTGCGTTCATTGACAGGAGCGATGATGATGGCACAATATCGTCTGATCGTTGGCAGTTGGTCAAGGTTAAGCTCTAGGGTGGCTTTTTGAGCATTTTGAGAGAGCTTCCAGGACCACTTCCTTCCATAAGCGATGGGGGTTGGCATCAAGGCCATGTCAAACTCATGGTTTGTGGCGACCAGAGATCTTGTGACCTTTACAAGCTTGCTGTCAGCCGGTTAGGTGAAGTTTGGCCAGGTGCGAAGCTCGAGGTTGTCGCTGTGGAAGACATTCCCTGCAGACCTAGAGCCCGTATCTGGATACCGATTGAACCTGCTGGTATCGAGGACATTTTCGAGATGGTCAAAGTGTGTAACCCGTCCCTTCCGACGCATAACTGGAAAATAGCCAAGCTAGAGGAGGTGAAGGGTCTTTATAGGAGCACCATTGTGGTACTCAATAAAGAATCCTTGGCTCCTCTAGCCCTAAACGAGGGCTCCATAAACTATGGTTTCGAAACCATTAAAATTCGAATATATAAAAAAGATGAGGTTAACGCGGAAAGCGAGCCTCCAAAAACTACCGAAGGTGAACTAGCGGTTGGTGAACCTGGGACGTCGTCTTCTCTCCTAACAGAGGGTGACGATGCACCCTTGTCCTCTCCAATCGCGAATGCACCCTCTACAAAAGTCGTGGACAGTCCATCCTTAATGGAGACTGAGGACGACCTTAACATGATCCTTCTGAGCGAGGACGAACTCTTGGGTTCATCCTCAGACACAGAGGATCAAAACAAAACCGTGGTGGAGGTTGATCTGCCTAATTGTAGCCAAAATGCTCCAGTTAGTACAGATTAATCTCCAACACTCCATAAAGGCCTCGGCCTCACTTCTTCTCCGTCTGGCGACTAACGGGGAAGATATTGTCCTGATCCAAGAGCCATGGATTGCAAGATCCGTTGTTCGAGGACTCAGGACTCCTGGATACTACACACTTTGTGTGACAGATAAAGGTGAACCTAGATCTTGCATACTATTGAAACGTAGCATTAATGTATTTTTACTCCATCGTTTCAGTGACAAAGATACCACCGTAGCTAGGCTAGAAACAACAAAAGGAAGTTTCTGGCTGGTATCGGCGTATCTTGGGCATGACCACCTTGGCCCTCTCCCTGGAAAAACCCTGGAGAAAGTCGTCGCTGAAGCGGAAAGGCAAAGGATCCGCCTAATTATTGGGAGCGATGCTAACGCTCATCATACTGTATGGGGCAGTACGAATATCAACGACAGAGGTGAGTCTCTTTTTGATTATATTCTTAGTACTAACCTCTTAGTAAGTAATGTTGGTAATGAACCAACCTTCATAACTAAAACTCGACAAGAAGTCTTAGACATAACTCTTGTCTCAGATAGTATACACCATATGATCTTGGACTGGAAAGTATCCAAAGAACACTCGTTCTCTGATCATAGATATATCCAGTTCAATATAAATGTGGATAATAACCCGAGTCCATTGACTTTTCGAAACTATCGGAAAACTGACTGGGCTTCATACAGAAACTCATTACAGAGTTCACTAGAACCAGGACTATCTAGTCCTTCCTCTAACGCTAACGAACTTGACAACAAAGTCAATGACCTTACCTCAGCTATGAACAGATCGCTAGAAATTTCTTGTCCACTTATACACATAAGAGGAAAGAGGAAACCACAATGGTGGGCCTCAGAGCTTGACTCGCTCAGGAAGGAATGCAGGAAACTTTTCAACCGGGCCAAAGCTGCAAGACTAGCCTCTCATTGGGACTCCTACAAAGAATCCCTAAGAATCTACAAGAAGGCACTAAGGAAATCCAAGCGATCTTCTTGGCGATCCTTCTGTGGCATGATAGAAGAAACTTCTGAAGCCTCTAGGTTACGGAAAATTCTTTCAACTAATCCAGCTATGCCAAGGTGCTTGAAAAATTCAGACGGCTCCTGGACTAATTCAAGTAATGAATCACTGAACCTACTATTGGACACTCACTTTCCTGGTAGTTCTCTTACCGAAACTTGCAACAGCTTTGCACGTTCAAGTTCAAATACAACATATCCACAAGGTCTGATCACAAAGGATAAGTTACAATGGGCTCTCAACAGCTTCAAACCATTTAAAGCTGCAGGACCAGATGGAATAATACCAGCAGAATTACAAAAAGCCTCTGATATAATTGCACCAATCCTTGAGGCAACTTTTACCAGCTGTCTTTACCTGGTCCATGTTCCCTCGGCATGGAGAGAAGTTAAAGTTGTCTTTATACCTAAAGCAGGTAAATGCTCCCAAGTTAATCCTAAAGATTTACGACCTATAAGTCTATCATCATTCCTTCTTAAGACCCTGGAAAGATTGATTGATATCCATTTAAGAGCACGTATCGATACAAGACTTCTGTCTTCGTCTCAACGTGCCTACTGTAAGGGTAAATCGGTGGAAACAGCGTTAAACACTTTAGTACGCACCATCGAATATTCCCTCCATCATAAAGAGTTCACTATGGTTGCTTTCCTTGACATCGAAGGTGCCTTTAACAACGTGGACACATCTGCAATCACTTCTGCACTAACATCTCTAAATGTAGAGAGTTCGCTTGGGGAGTTAATTCATTTAATGCTTACTAGCAAAATAATTAACTCAAAACTGGGCAACTCTTCTAGTAGACGATTCGTTAGTAGAGGGACACCGCAAGGAACCTAGAAGTGAATGAAATCCTAACTAGTCTAGATGCGGAGGGTTTCAGAGTGAAAGCCTATGCGGACAACGCACGTTGCTATAGCAGTTTCAGGAAAGCATCTTAACATTATAAAAGAACTCTTACAAAATGCTTTGGACAGACTAATACTTTGGGCTGATCGGTGTGGACTGGGTGTTAACCCACATAAAACCGATCTGGTCTTATTTTCGAGGAAATAAAAAAATTACATTTGTCAACCTTCCCTATATTAAAGGAATCCAATTAAAATCCTCAGACGAGGCCAAATACCTGGGTCTTGTCTTAGATAAAAAAATAAATTGGAAACGCAACGTACAGAAAAGAGTCAAAAAAGCTATTGTAGCTCTCTTTTCTTGCAAAAAAGCTATTGGTAATAAATGGGGTTAACAACCCACAATCACGCATTATTTTCTCTGATAGCCAGGCCGCTATCAAATCTCTGGACTCTGTCTCTACAAACTCTATAACAGTCCATTACTGTCGATTATCTCTAATGGAGATGGCGCAACAGTTTAATATTCACCTTTGCTGGGTGCGGGCCATAGAGACATTCAAGGTAACTGTAAGGCAGATGAACTAGCCAGGAACCGTACAGTACAGACCATGCTACAACGTTTTTGAAGTACTGGCATACCAATCGCTACTTGTTAACTGCTGCTGGTGGAACAACATCACCAAAAACATCTGGCCAATACTGGATTTAAAACGTTCAAGGTGCTTGCTCTCTCTAAGCAAATCGGATATAAGCTCGATAATAGGTGTTATAACCGGACACTGTCTAATAGGAAAGCACGCCATGAAACTAGGCGTATTCTCAAATGACTTTTGCAGAAGCTAAATGGACGATTAAGAGGAAGAAACGATTCTTCATCTTCGCTGTACATGCCCTGCTCTAGCTCGAAAACGCAAGAATTACCTAGGAGAATTCTTCTTTAACGATCTAAATGATCTTAATCATATCGGTATAATCAGCCTCTCACGTTTCGTAAGAGACTCTAACTGGTTCCATTGAGCTTAGGAGGAAGTCTCAAGATTCATGTGGTATCACAATGGGCCATTAAACTGGCCTAAGTGTGTCCGTGCCATCTTGGACAGCCACTATAACCTAACCATATATTGTAACGTGATACAAAACAAGTACATTTTTGGAAAAAAAAATCCAATTGGCTTTTATTATTATAAATCAAAAAAACTAAAAAAAAATTTAGCAAGAAATGTTTTCATCTCCAAAACAATTTTTTGCTACGAAAAATAACGTTTTTAACAACTGATAAATTTTTGATAAAAACCAAACAAACAGTTTTTTTTTTAGTAAAAACTGGGATGCGACCCACACTTATAACTTACCATCCCGACTGTCTATTTTTCTTGCTTAAAAGTTTGAAGGTTTTTGTGTTTTGTTAAAAAAGTTGTCACTAAGAATTATTCTTAAAATTTTTTAAATTATTAACAATATTTAGTATATAATGAAATAGTTTGACTTCGAAATCTATTTTTGCTAACGACATTTTTAGTCAATTACCAATTTTCGTAAAAGTTTTTATTTTATTTAGTCGAAGACCAGTAATTTTTAATTTTTATTAAAAAAAATATAGATTAGATTCTTATAAGAACAATATATACGTTAAAAACAAAATTTAACACAGAATTAAATTATTTTGATTACAATAACTTAATTTTTTTCAAGAGATACTAAAAATCGAATATCAATTTCTACTAATTGTGGGTCCTATTTTTGTAGATATTAATTTGTAGGAAAAAAACGGACTGTCGGATTTTTATAAAAAATTTTACGAATACAATACTTTTTTTTTAAATGAAATAGGTTTGAAACAATTGGCCACCAGCAGGCCCAGATTAAAGAAAATGGGCTATTTCAAATATGAGGCCTCCTTAAAACATATAAAACCCAAGTAAGCCAAGCCCTCATAACAGAGAGCGTCCTAAGGCCTAAGCGAGCCAACCCAATAACCCAAAACGCCCTAAACCCCCAGCGAGTCAACCCAATAACATGGGGCGCTAGGAGTCCACGTTCTCAGAGACGATGCGCCGAAGAGTCGAGGCATCGAAAATCCAAGAAGATATCCCCCAATTTCTCCAACCCCCGATAAGATTAAGAATGTTTGATACCCGTGGCTAACTATTCATCAGGGGCTCTTTTTATAGTTTTGAAAAATTAAGTGTGTTCATTTTGCAATCGCAAATAAAAAATCGTTAGCCCAAAAGCGTTAAACCCACATAACCCAATTTGTAACTAACCCAAAAACCATGAACTCAAAACCGTCAGACCATTTCTTTTTGATTATTCAAAACTTTTAAAATTAAAAGTAATAATTATGTAGTAATTTTCGCTAATATAATTTAATCGCCGTGGCATATAATCTATGCTACTATACCATGCTTCTCTAACTGCTGCTCAAAGTTAATTGTTATTGGCTTAATTGGCACTATGAACAGCTCTTTTGATCAGCCCAAAGATTTTCAATGGTATTTATGTCAGGGGACTGGGCCGGTCAGTCCATAACATGAACCTCATTGACGAAACCACTCCTTGGCCTTCCGACTAGTGTGTTTCGGGTCATTGTCTTGCTGGAAAACCCATTTGAGTGACATTTCGTCTTCTGGGTATGGTAACATGACATTTTCCAAGATGTCAACATAATCATTTTAGTCCATAATCCCATCGATTTTGTGTATTGGGCATATACCGTAATACGAAAAACATCCCAATACCATGAGCGATGAACCACCGCACATGAAAATATTGGCTCGTCTGTCCATAAAATATTTCAACATTTTTCCACAAAAAAGGAAGCAAACTTTTTTGCGAACTTCATACTGTTTTTTATGAATATTTGTAAGTAAAGGTGTTTTTTTTTTGGCTACGTGCTGAAAATTTTGCTTCCAATAGTCGAACGGTCATATCACTAACTTGCAGATTTAGCTCGGCTGACTTTTTGGTTTTAGTTTGGCTGATGTCACAATCCTTCTATCATCCTGGCATGTTGTTTTTCCTATTTCACCTCTGTCTTCAGGTTTCTTAACGGATTTAATTTTTTTGGTCAACCAGAACGTGGTAAATTATGTAAATTATGCGGGAGTTGACGTTTCAACTGTCAAAGTGGAATTGCAAACATTTTCGAAGCTCTCGTATTTTTTTAAATTAAATTAAAAAATCTAAGTAACTTCCTTAAAAACCCACGCATAGACACTCATTTAATCACTTTGATCTAACACCGCATATTGTGAGTTAAATTAAATAAAGTAAATAAGCTTGAAAAGGAAAAGTAAACAAGTTTTCTCCGTGGTGCATCCAAATCAAATTGCGGTACAACGATTTGCCGATGAACCGCAAGTGATACTTGTTTGAAAATTCACCTGAACAAAACACTACCAACAAAAAGATTTCTCATCCAAAAGCAACAAATATGGGAATAGGTGAATTATCAGTTGCTGATCTAAAAAGTATCTTAAATGAGAGTCTCAAAGAAAAGCTTAAAGATCTAGTCACAAAAAATGACTTATTGGTGCTCTCGAACGAGATACTTTCTTTGAAGATACTTAACACCCAGCTCAACACAAAACTCATTGTAATGACAGAAAGATGCGATTTGCTTAAAACTCAATTGGAAATTCTCTCACGGAAATCAAACGATAAGTCTATTGTCGTACACCTTCCTTTAGACACAGAAGCCGATGCAATCCAATTAGCCAAACAGATTGCAAGGGGCTTCTGATGTTAAATAAAGACGAAGAAATAAAGGGTGATTTTTTTGAGGTTAGGATTTTCATGCATTAGTATTTGACAGATCACGCTGGATTTCAGACATGGTGTCAAAGAGAAAGATGCTCAGTATGCTTTGAAATTTCATCATGAATAGACTTACTAACGAGCAACGCTTGCAAATCATTGAATTTTATTACCAAAATCAGTGTTCGGTTCGAAATGTGTTTCGCGCTTTACGTCCGATTTATGGTCTACATAATCGACAAAGTGAGCAAACAATTAATGCGATTGTGACCAAGTTTCGCACTCAGTTTACTTTATTGGACATTAAACCAACCACACGAATGCGTACAGTGCGTACAGAAGAGAATATTGCGTCTGTTTCTGAGAGTGTTGCTGAAGACCGTGAAATGTCGATTCGTCGCCGGTCATAGCAATTGGGTTTGTGTTATTCGACCACATGGCAGATTTTACGCAAAGATCTTGGTGTAAAACCGTATAAAATACAGCTCGTGCAAGAACTGAAGCCGAACGATCTGCCACAACGTCGAATTTTCAGTGAATGGGCCCTAGAAAAGTTGGCAGAAAATCCGCTTTTTTATCGACAAATTTTGTTCAGCGATGAGGCTCATTTCTGGTTGAATGGCTACGTAAATAAGCAAAATTGCCGCATTTGGAGTGAAGAGCAACCAGAAGCCGTTCAAGAACTGCCCATGCATCCCGAAAAATGCACTGCTTGGTGTGGTTTGTACGCTGGTGGAATCATTGGACCGTATTTTTTCAAAGATGCTGTTGGACGCAACGTTACGGTGAATGGCGATCGCTATCGTTCAATGCTAACAAACTTTTTGTTGCCAAAAATGGAAGAACTGAACTTGGTTGACATGTGGTTTCAACAAGATGGCGCTACATGCCACACAGCTCGCGATTCTATGGCCATTTTGAAGGAAAACTTCGGAGAACAATTCATCTCAAGGAATGGACCGGTAAGTTGGCCACCAAGATCATGCGATTTGACGCCTTTAGACTATTTTTTGTGGGGTTACGTCAAGTCTAAAGTCTACACAAATAAGCCAGCAACTGTTCCAGCTTTGGAAGACAACATTTCCGAAAAAATTCGGGCTATTTTGCCGAAATGCTCGAAAAAGTTACCCAAAATTGGACTTTCCGAATGGACCACCTTAGACGCAGCCGCGGTCAATATTTAAATGAAATTATCTTCAAAAAGTAAATGTCATGGACCAATCTAACGTTTCAAATAAAGAATCGATGAGATTTTGCAAATTTTATACGTTTTTTTTTTAAAGTTCTCAAGCTCTTAAAAAATCACTGTTTACAATTTAAGAGCTCCTGACTAATTCGCAACAACAACACTGAAAGAGAAACTGTCATAATCGAACTTCCAACAGCGGCGGTCACTGAAAAACTTATTACCGCCGCGCACACGCTCAAAGGCTCAGGAATAAGTATATTTCGCGAGCAATCACTTTTATCAAGGAAAAAAAGAAAGACACTAATCCCTATCCCTACACTGCACTTGTTTCGGCGATGTCAAGCTTCAACTAAATTTTGTGGGCGAGGAAAATTGGTTTCGAACCAGAAGTGAAGTTTTGAAAAGTCGTAATCTTCTGAAATTTTTCTCCAAACAAGCTAATTTTCCCTTTTTTTGTCCCAAAAAATTGGTGTCCCAATGAAGTCATTGGCTCCATTTTCTATTAGCGAAGCACGAATTTCGACACGCGTTTTTTTATTTGATAGGTATGTGCAGATAAATAATAATTATTTATAACAATTTTATAGGGAGGAAACATTTATTTCTATTTTAAATTGACATTTCTTCCGTTTTTTGTTATATGTTGCCATACTTGATTTTTGTTGGGGAATTCTTTTATATTAGTGCCAAAATACAAAAAGTACTTTGCATATACCTAAACTACCCACCCCAAATCCTATAGCGATTACAATCAGTGGGGTTGCAATGGGGTCACCCTTGTTTTGTTTGATGAGAAGGGTAATTATAAATTGACAATTCGTCGCTGTCTACGAATAGACATAAAGCTCATGTGAAAGGAAAGTCAAAATATGCGAACATCCACAGTTCGTAGCTCATGTGCAAGCTGCTTTAGTCCGTCGTACTAACAATTCAAAACATTATTATTGGAAAAACTTGGCATTGGGATAAATAATGATTGGAAACCATTGCCTTTTGAATGACAAAAATTGGGACACTACATTTTTGGAAAAATGGACATTGGGACACACGGATTGGGAATTTTGTCCTACAATAGGAAATGATAGATGTTGTTACCACAATTGAGAAAATAAGCAGCGGTGAAAACGTGAATTGGAAAAATCAAGCGTGAACACGTAGAAGAAGGTAAAATAAAAAACAAGTCGGTAAAATTTTGAAAAAAATAGAACTTTTAAAATTTATATCACATTATGGATGCTATGCTTGATTATTTGTTTCATTTGTTTATTTAATAACATGAATTTAAAAAAAAAACATAGATAGTATTAATTTCTTAAAAATCCTTAAACACAGGATCTGGATTTTGGTTTTGGGCATTTTTTTTGGGGGATTTTTGTTTTGGGGCTAGGGTACCTAACCCTGAGAAAAGCATACTTGGTAAGAGCATTTTACATGATTGATGTGCAGTTTAAAAAAAACTCTCTTTAATTTACAATACGTCTGAAATTGAGAGAAAGGGTAAAGTCATGGTGTTACCTCTAAGTTACATTTAAGTTTAATAGTGGCATTTGGGATGTGTTACGCTTTAAAGTTAGAAGACTGCATTCAGTTTCTAAAGCATACCATGATTGACAAGAAATGATTTCCCACTGGACAATGCACCAATTTAATAAAATTATCATATGCTGCCTTTAAAGTTCTACATCCAAAATCCAAAGTTGTGAAATTAGAAACGAATAAAAAAAAGCTGAAGCTATCAGCGAAAAAGTTTAATTGGTTATTTAATGTATCACTTATCATAGGAATAGAGTTGGAAACAAAACAGAGCCTTTGGAAATCTTTCGAATTATGTAGATTTGAAACCATGCAAACTTTTTATAAATGGTGATAAAACAGTTTTATCTAATGAAGAGTAAATTCTTTTACATTAATCACTTAGTTTTTATAGGAGAGCTTGTTGCCAAATTCTATCAAATGCTTTTGAAATTATCAATCGCAATAATCTTTCTCCAAAACGATTAACGTGAAGAAATAAAATTTTAAATTCTCAGAAATGAGTACCAACATAAATGTTTAAAAAAAACCGTTCCCTGGTGAATTCATGTGTAGTTTGTAAAACATTTATTCAAAAAATGATATTAAAATTATGTATCGACAAATTAAATTCTTTATAACTTATAAATTCGTATTTCTTCTTGTACTGTTTTCAAATTGTTTTTAAATTCATTTTCACAAACATAAGACTATTAATTCTTTTTGAAAATGTGTTCATAATGAATAATATTGAAAATTAATAACTAAATTGCATTACTATCGGACTTGAGCCTTAATCATTGATAAATATTTAATGACAAATTATGCTATTCCTTTAATTTCAAAATGCAAACGACCTAATTGAAACCTAATTGCACCTTTTAGTCGTTCCAAAATAATGGCAAACGAAAGTCGAAAGCATTTCTTTTCCGTTCTCATTTTAAAATTCATGTATTGCTATGGTTTCGTTTGTGGAATGATAAACTTTACAATTTCGGGCGGCTTTAACTTTAAATATTCCTCTAAGCTCCAAGCGTTCTCAATAATCCTCAGAACCATATTTGTCGTCACGCATATGTATACCTTTCCAAACGCCGTCCAAAGTCTCATACCTTTTGAGCACATTCACATAATTGTTATGGCTTGCATCGAATTTTTGACGGTAGTATTGTTTTCGTTAGGTTTGACAATTTTTCAAATTTTTCGACACAAGGAATTTATTTGTTTATTGAACAAGACTCACGAGCTATTTCACTGCCTCTTGAACTTATCGAAGGAGACCAATACAATATTTGGGCCCGAATGTTTTTTCATCGTTGTCAGTCGCGTGGGTATCAAAATGTATGCATTGACAAGTGAATCAGTGTCGTCAAACATAGCCCGAGATGATGAAAGCCGTTTTGAATATGTCAAGTTGGATTACTACGTTACCCTCATATTGTGGATTGGTGTCATTTTTGTGGAAGACTTTTTGTGTTTGGGCTATTTGTTGGCTTCTGGCATGTTTCTGAAAATCGGAAATCACTCAAAGGCATTATTCGATCGCATGGAACAGGCTCAGGCTGAAAGTGGAAATTTAACCAAGTTTCGACAAATGCAAATGCTCTGTGATTTCTCCGAGGAGTTCGACAAGTTGACAGAACTTTATTTACGAGTCATCAGGTTAACTCGGGAATTTCATCAATTGTTCGAGTTGAATATTTTGTTCATGTTCTACAACCAAATGGTGGTTTTGATTTTCTACGTCCATTATATTGTTCTGTGTTTCTTATTAACAGATCAGGTTTTATGGAACCAAATTTTATTGCTCATAATCTATTTATTGGATTTATTTACACTGATTGTGTTGATTGATTTGATCAATGAAAGGTTAAGGATACCGAGTCAGTTGTATTGGGAGTGTCTCTTTTCTGATATCGATAGCCGATGGGACAGAAGTGTAAGGAAATATTTTTTTTTAAATTAAGTACTTGATTTCCATCAACTAATAATTTTGAATTTTTAGGTTGAACAGTTTCTCAATCAATTACATTTTCATGAACTAAAATTTGACGTATGTGGAGTGTTCGAAATGGAAAAGAAGAACTTTTTGTGGATTATATCGGTAACAATTACTTATTTGACAATTTTAGTCCAATTTAGCATGCAAGGAATTCTGAAATAAAAAAAAGGATAATATTAATATTCTATTGTGTTTCATTGTTAAAAAAATCTTTTAAATGGGTCGAATTATAGTTTCAATAGTAATACCAAATTAACCATTTGGATCCGATCGGGACATATTTGTTTTCAACGGAAATTTTCATGCAGTAGGCGAAACAAAAAGATCACATGCGGTTGGATTTTTAGTGCGAAACGGTAACAAACGAGTCTAGTGAAGAAGAATGATGCTGATATTCAACTTTTTGAATGCAGTTCCAGAAATTTGTCTAAGATAAGGTCAAGCCAATTTTGTGCCACGAAATACTGTAAGTACTCTTAGAGTTCCCGTAATAAATCAGAGATTCGATAGGACTGATGATCCGTTACAAATCTTCAGCAAAATTCTCCCTGAAATGTATTGATGTGACTCTTCTTTATGTATGTTACTTAATGTACCAATGAAAGTATTAAAATTTTGCGTAAGTCAAAACAGGCAATTTTTGGGGAAATGATGCCATAAAATATTCTTTTTTTCGAGACGGGTTTCAGCTCTTGTCTTCCAAAATGTACTTTGCTCCTCCTGAGAAGCCAAACCAAGCATCAAAGCTATAACTCATTTAGGATGTTGTTGAATGCTTGAAATCTCGGTTTTTGAAAACCAGAGACGATAGCGCTTTCCAAAGCATTTATGAAAGCATAACCGCTCATCAATGAAGCAATACATACTCTTGAAGCCTACTAAAAGTCTATAAATGAGGCTTAGATGTGATGCTTTACTGGCCATACATACGACTTCAATATCTATTGCGGAAGGGAAGAAGAAGTAGTAATACAAACTCTTGGTGAACGGGTGGTCAATCAATTGCTTCGATCGCTATTCATCTTCTTGAAACCTTGGATTATGGCGTCAAATCGAAAAAAAACTGTTAATTGCGAATGAAAAGCTTCGGAAAGGTAAGCATGTTTTTCGGGAGAGTAACACAAGGCTTATCTATGCCAAGTGACATGATACGAAGGAAGTCATTGTCGTTAGTAATTGTCATTCATCTGATATGGGTACCGATGATAAAAAGCAAAAGGATGGTCAGAAAATCAATATACCATATCCGGAGATGATAAGGTTCTACAGCCAGGTAATGGATGGAGTAAATGGAATGGATAATACAATAAATGGTGGAAAAGGGTGTTTTTTTCATAATGAGTGTTGGAATTCTTGGGTCATACAGTCTTAATTAGAACGGAAACAAAGACCACTTATCGATTCAATGACTAATATAGCTGAAAACCTTATAAAAAATGGGAAGGAAAAAGCGTTAAGTTATTGTAATGGGTCCGATTTGTCAAATTGAAAATTTTGACATTTCTCGACGTTTCAAGGTCCCTAGAGTCGAAATAAAAGATTTTTTTACGTCCGTACGTTCGCGACGTTTTTTTCGTCGTCCATAGCTCAAGAACCACAAGATATATCGACTTCAAATAAATTTTGTAATAAAGATAATAAGGCAGAAATATGCAGAAAGGGCTCTCAAGAAAATTGCGTTGGTGGTTTTTTTAACATAGCAGTTTGAAAAAAAGGTGAAAATTTTGGTTAACCATAAATATCTTACGAACCAAAAACGTTAGAGACTTGAATTAAATTTTATATAATATATTGTAACATGATACCAAACAGGTATATTTTTTGAAAAAAATCAATATAAGGGTTCTTTTTTTTTAAAAATCTAATTGACAGTTTTTTATAAAAAATAAAAATCTAAAAAAAAACATTACTCAAAGTTTGTAAAAATTGAATATCGATTCAAATATATTTTCAAAAACTTGAAATTTAGGTTTAAGCTTATTTTATCTTATAAGAAATATTGTTTTCAACATTTTGAAAAATGTTAAGTAACATCGAATTGACAGTTTTTTTTACAAAAAATAAAAACCTAAAAAAAAATTTATAAAAGTTGGTAAAAATTGATTTTCGACTCGAATATCTTTTCAAAACTTTGAGATATTGGCTTTAATTTCCTTTTATCTTTAAACAAATCTTGTTGTCAACATACAATTAAAGTTTAAAAAAAATCGAATTGACAATTTTTTTACAAAAAATAAAAACCTAAAAAAAAATTATAAAAGTTGGTAAAAATTGATTTTCGACTCAAATATCTTTTCAAAACTTTGAGATATTGGCTTTCATTTACTTTTATCTTTCAAAAAATCTTGTTGTCAACTTGCAGTTAAAGTTTGAAAAAAATCGAATTGACAGTTTTTTTTACAAAAAATAAAAACCTAAATAAAAAATTAACAAAAGTTGGTAAAAAATGATTTTCGACTCAAATATCTTTTAAAAACTTTGAGATAACAGCTTGTTATTAAATTTTTCTTATAAGGAATATTGTTTTCAACATTAGGACACATTTTGAGAAAAATCGAATTGACAGTTTTCTTACAAAAAATAAAAAACCTAAAAAAAAAAGTTGGTAAAAATTGATTTTCAACTCAAATATCTCTTCAAAAATTTTAAATATTGGCTTCAAACTAATTTTTTCTTATAAGAAATATTGTTTTCATCATTTGGTAAAATTTTTAAAAATTCCAATTGACAGTTTTTTTACAAAATATAAAACTCTAAAAAAAAACAATACTAAAACTTGGTAAAAATTTACTTACGACTTAAATAGCTTTTCAAAAATTAAAAATATTGTCTTCAAACTTTTTTTATTTCACAGAAAATATTGTTTCCGATATTCAGTAATTTTTATATAAAAATCCTACAGTCCGTTTTTTCATAAAAAATAAAATAAACAAAAATTAGTACGCAAATGTGGTAAAACTTGATACGAGTACATATAGACAAACTTTTAAGCAAGACAAATCGACAGACGGGATGGGAAGTTATCAGTGTAGGTCGCATCCCAGCCTCTTTTTTATTTAGAAATCAAACATTTATGAAAATGGATCGCTTAACTATCGCTTAACACAACCCTACAAATAGTTAGAACCGACTACAAATATAGTGAATCTGCCATATCGTGCTTTAAGATTAAATTATGGCTTGCATAATCGTCCAAATATTGGCAACAAATGGGCAAAGTTGTGAAGAAATTTAAAGATACTGGACTGGTTACAGATATTGGTACTGGTACCACCGAAAATATCGCTGCTGTAAGTCAAAGTGTTAACTAAGACCCGATTGTATCAATTTCTCACGAATTAATAATGTATCGATTCTTCGTCGTTTTCAGGAATTAAGACTATATTACGGTACATCATAGCGAATTTTGCATTTGGATCTACACCTACAATCTATTCTATATAAAGTCCAGCTCACACAACAACTGAAGCCAGCTGACCATTCATAACGCCGTAGATACAGTGAAAGAGTGCTTGAAGCTATGGACCGCGATTTTTGGAAAAAACTAAATTATTCAGCAACGAAGCACATTTATTACTCAGTGGTTATATTAAATAAACAAAACTGCCGTATTTGGGTTTCTGAGAATCCTCAAGTAATTGAAGAGAGGCCATTAACTCCAAAAAAATCACTGTTTGGTGCGCACTTGGGTGCGGAGATGTTATTGGCCCTATAGTGTCTTACAACTCTCAATCATTTCTGTGTACGAGTAATGTTGTCAGGGATGGAGGGGACCTACAGATTTAAGCCGAATCCGAACGTCTAATTTGAGAAAGCACTTTTTATGACAACTATTGGAGAATTTTTCAATTCCACGCAAGAGGCAGTACTCGTGAAAAAAATCTACTGGGCATAGGAAAGGATCAAACCCAAGACCTATGACTTTTAAGATTTATTTTTATTAATTCATTCTTAAACCTTTCTTAAAGCTTGACAAAAATTCATAAAACTATTATAATTAACCATACCTTAAAACTAAATAACTGGTCCCATACGGTAACTCTAATGTCTTTCGGCCCTGAGATCGATTTTATTATAATTTTTGGATTTACCTATTAGACAACTAAAAAAAACTAATTTCAATATCTTTTTTCATTTTTACTTAAAAACTTCTTAAAATAAGGTCCTTAATATAAAACTTAAAACTAACGAAAACTACTTATTCTACCTGTTTATAAACATCTTAAAACTAGAAAAGCAGCAAATATAACTTTCTAACATTTCTTGTTTTTAATTTTTTGTTTTTCTTTTTTTCCTTATTCCATTTTTGTTTGTATTATTTTATTTTATTATTCATTTTTTGTAATTATTTTTTTGTGCCAACATGCCTATTCTATTTAAAACTAAAACCTAAAACTATAAAACAAGTATGTATGCCGGCCAAGGCTTAAACCTCATCCCGACTACCCAATATCAAGTGCTGATTGAAGCCACCAAAACTGGTTCTCCTATTTCACCCTATCGGTTCGGTCCCGTTCGGACACAGTCGTACTGAACCGAAGGAGCTCTGCTCCGCCTTGTGCTATGACGTCCCGATTGTATGGGAGTCGCCTATCCACAATTTTTCGTCTGACGTGTTAGATTAACGGAACTGCCAATCTATCCTGTATCAGACCGCATTTGTCTAAAAAGAGGAATGCCTCTGGTGGAATGAAGCCGCTCAAGCGTGCATTTTCAAAATACTCGTCGTTCGGATAGAACGCCCCGAAAATTAAATTGTTCGTCGAAGACATAGCTCTTGCAATGTGACCTCGAACGAGTTTTATCACGAAATTGTCAATTCTGTTGATTCGAGCCCCGTTGTATAGGACCTCGTTGGAATAGTAATGCACATAAGAATATTCGGCTGTTCGATATAAGCCGGTACAGCGTAGTAAACACTGCCGCTCGAACACCCGAAACTTCTCCATCTGGGAAGGGGCAACGCTGAACCATACCTGCTAAAAAAACAGCCGTTTCGTTAGAGCGAAGGCTCCTCTGGCCCTGGTCAGAGCAGCATTTATATGTCTGTCGAAATATAAATACTGATCTAACCAGATACCGAGGTACTTCACTACGCTTTTGCTCGCTAATGGCTGCCCGTAAAGATCAACGATGACCATCTTGCGCCAATTCCTAGCCAATGGAGTCCGGAACAGAATTCTGGATATTTATTTTCAGTTTCTATTCGTCGCAATATCGCTGAATCTTGTCGAAATCACGCTGCAAGAGAATTCTAATAATCTCTACTTTTCGGGCCGTTCTGTACGCAATTAAATCATCGGCGTACGCACTTGTCTTTGTAAGACTACCTATCAGATAGCTTGTGTAAATGCTAAAGAGAATCGACACATTCACCGCTCCCTGTTAAAGACCATTTTTAATTAGATATGTTGTGGTAAGAATTGCATTGCCACTTTTGACAACATACTTTCCACCATTAAGCATATCATAAAGTATACACAACAATGGCCTACCAAGCCTGCTCAGTTTTAGGTAAAGACCCTCTAACCATACGGTGTCAAAGGCCTTTTCCAAATCAACCAGAACAGCACCTGTGCATTGTTGTTTTGATTTATTTCATTTTATATCAGAAACGAGTTTAGACGCAGCATGAATTGTGTCATGACCCGCCTTGAACCCGAACTGTTTATCCGGAATAATTTTGTTGTCCGCAGCCCACTTAGCCAGAGCCCTATTGATAATCTATTCGATACTCGGAAGAAGATTTATCGGCCGAAGATTTGAAGGGTTAGATTTTACCTTTCCGTTATTCGGGAAAGGATGAACCACAGTGTTCTTCCAATGCACTGGATAGTATGCATTATTCAGTGCATTGTTGAAGAGTGTGGTGTAAATGTCAATTGCTTCCATCGGTAAATGTCTTAGTACAACGTTGGATATACCATCGACACCTGCTGACTTTTTGTTTTTTATTGAGTTGAAGATGAGCTGAAGCTCACCCTTCGTCACTAACAAGGGACTTGCTCCCGTTTGCTCGGCGATTATGGCATTCGCCAAGGAGTCGTCATTGAACCGCCTGAATCCACGGTTCTCAGATCGCCATTGTGTCATATTATTTCGAAGGTGAAAGTGATTAAGTAGGGCTCTGTTTTCCAGGTCGTTGTTGCGGCGAATGCTAACATTCACCTTGTACACTTGCTAGAAAGCAGCTCCCACCGCCTCCACTTTTTCCTTCAGATCTTCAATTATGTAAAAGTCATCGTCAAAAATGGCTTCCTCTGGATCTATTTGCGGTGTCCTGAGTACGTCTCTGTTCTCTTCAGTTCTTTGGAGTTTCAGACTCGGAAGGTCATTGTCGTTCTTTTTCCTGAATATCTTGTTGATTTAAGGAAACATACTTGGATCACTCGAATTAACTGACCGGATCTTGCGGTCCCAGTACTTCTTAATTGATAACCTGTAGTTCTCCTTAGTCAACAGATTGACATTTTTTATTGACGACTTCAGTGTCCTAACCTCCAAGTCGTGTGGGTCTGTAACTCGTCTGTGCAAGTTATTAACTCTTGTCAGTAAGCCACTCTTGTAGTTATGAAGTGCGTCAATAGTCAAGTTTCTGTAAGCGTCCATTTAGTCCCGTTCTTTGTATTTTGGTTTTGTCCGTTCCATCGTTCGTTTTATTGTTGGTCAATTTCTGTATTTTTCATGTTTCTATTGTTTGGTGGAGCTTTGTCACTCGAACATTTGTGAAACGAGGCCACCGCATCTTACTGTAATTGTAAGAGTTCGTTGCAACGTGTTCCTCCAACTCCAAGCGTTCGTTCGGAACCTGCATTACAGCAGCCAGTCCACAATGACAGTCCAACGCACGTACCATCATGCCACAAGTACTACGCGTTATTGGATCTTACTTTTTTGAAAACGACGATGAAACGATTGTCACCGTCAATTCATAGAGTTATGGTCATATGATAACCGCATTATTGTTTGCGTGCTATACGGCTTGGAGAATATGATGTTTGAACCAGAAGGGTCCATATGACACATAACTTGGAGAAAAATGGCTTTAGTGCAAGAGACATATCCTGGCAGCGTTATTTCTCGTCGTGGCGATATCAACTGGTGGTTCGACACCACTGCACTGGTCTTTTTTGTGGAACTACGCGAAAGACCGTGTTTATGCAGATAAACTTTTAATTCTTGAGCACTTAAGAAAAAACATTCGTCAAGTTATGGCTGATATACCGTAAAATATGTGTCAAAAAGTTTGTCGAAAATTACCTCAAATAATCGATGCTTGCAACAATTCGCGTGGTGGTCATTTTAATGATGTAGTTTTTCGCACATAATGTCAACGTTGAAATTTAGTAAAAAAAAAGAAATGTCACAAAAATAATTATTTGATATCTGCTATGTTCATGTTTACTTTTGAAACCGCAAAATAAACGGTGGTTTTTTAAGAGCTTGAGAACTTTAAAAAAAAAAAAAACGCATAACATTGGCAAAATCTCATCGATTCTTTATTTGAAACGTTAGATTGGTCCATGACATTTACTTATGAAGATAATTTCATTTAAATGTTGACCGCGGCTGCGTCTTAGGTGGTCCATTCGAAAAGTCCAATTTTGGGTAACTTTTTCGAGCATTTCGGCCGGAATAGCCCGAATTTCTTCGGAAATGTTGTCTTCCAAAGCTGGAATAGTTGCTGGCTTATTTGTGTAGACTTTAGACTTTAGACTTTAGACTTGACGTAGCCCCACAAAAAATAGTCTAAAGGAGTCAAATCGCATGATCTTGGTGGCCAACTTACCGGTCCATTCCTTGAGATGAATTGTTCTCCGAAGTTTTCCCTCAAAATGGCCATAGAATCGCGAACTGTGTGGCATGTAGTGCCATCTTGTTGAAACCACATGTCAACCAAGTTAAGTTCTTCCATTTTTGGCAACAAAAAGTTTGTTAGCATTGAACGATAGCGATCGCCATTCACCGTAACGTTGCGTCCAACAGCATCTTTTTTTTTTTTTTTTTTTTTTATAATAAACACACACTCAAGGGGATATTACTACCCTTATTATGCAGATGCACAGTGTGAGCACTAGGAAGAGGAGAGAGGGTTTAAAAGGAGATGTCGGTGCACATTGGTTTTGAATTCCTGAATATTGCAATGACTAGGAAAGACAGAGTGTGGTAAGGCATTCTACATTCGCGTAGTACGGCTAAAGAACTAATCTCTGTATTTGACAGTACGACCGAAGTTGGGCTCGAGGGTATACTGATGAGCATTCCTAGAAGCGCGAGTATTACGGTTGAACTGTTTAAGGGGAGGAATGCAGCTGGCTATTTCACTAGAGCATAAGCCGTTAAAATAACGGTAAAAAAGAGTCAGACAAGAGACCTTACGACGATGTTCAAGCGAAGTAAGTGAATTTATGATGATATTATCATCTATCAATTTAAATGCTCTACGTTCAATACTATCCAAGAGGCTTAAGTAAGTTGCAGGAGCACCAGCCCAGAGATGGGAGTTATACTCAAGCTTTGGACGTATGTAAGTCTTGTAGATAACAGCCAGATCAGAAGGGGTGAAATATTTCTTGCATCGCCTAAGAAAACCCAAACACCTTGCGGCATTTTTGGCGACATCGCGTATGTGATCATTCCATAAGAGGTGGTTGGTGACACACATACCGAGAATATTGAGGTGTTCAGTCTCATTGATGCAAGTGCCATCCATGGATAATGGCAATGGGGGTATGTCTCGCTTTAACGATACAAGACAGCATTGCGTTTTCGAAGCATTAAATTCCACGCTGTTTTTTAATCCCCATTGAACAATGCTGTTTAGATCGGAATTTAATGACCTTATCATATTTTGTCGTTGCAGTTCCACATCCGAAGAAGAGGGATGTGAGTCTGAAAACGAATATGAAAAGCTAAGAGTACTATCGTCAGCGAAACAATGTATTGGATTAGATGTTACAGGCAGAAGATCATTAATAAAAATGAGAAAGAGTGTTGGAGATAAAACAGAGCCCTGGGGCACACCAGCATTTATTTTATGGTTTTCAGACTTGAATCCATCCAATACTACTTGTATTGAACGATCCGAAAGGTAATTACTAATCCAATGAAGCAGGCTTTAATTACTAATCCAATCCGAGGCTTTATAGCAACGGAAACTAACCTCTTTGGCCCTAATAACCTCTTTACAGCTCGCATCAAACCAAGCGTTTACCTTGGGTCTGATACTTTTAACCCTGTTTGGTATAAAAGTTCTCATTCCCAGGAGAATTAAACTTGTGATCATATCAGCGCTGGCGTCAACGTCACTATCGAGGAAGCATAGTGACCAGTTAAAGATCCTGAAGTAATTATTGAGGCCGTCCCAGTTGGCTTTCTCGTATTGCCAAACGGTTCTCTTAGGAGCTCTTTCTTTAACTGAACAGTTTTGACACGAGAAATTTGCTGATATAACACAATGGTCAGATGTGCCTAGAGGAGATAGAACACTAACAGTGTACTTATCAGGGTCAGAGGTAAGAAACAAGTCAAGAGTGTTTTCTGCTCGACCTTCAACGTCCGATATTCGGGTGGGCTCGTTGACAAGCTGAGTTAGGTGGTTCAACTCAGCGAAGATTTCTGCACACACTCCATCGGGTGTTGTCTGGCCTGAATGTTGAAGCCATGAAGAATTGTGTACATTGAAATCGCCCGTAACAACGATTTCAGTGCGAGGATAGGACGAAACAATTCTTTGGATGGAATCAGACAAAGCATCAAATTCACGAGAAGTTGATACTCTGTCTAAATTTGGGCTTCGATAAAGGAAGCAGTAGTGAATGATTTGCTTATTCACGGAGAATTTAAACCACATATAATTAAAAAAGGAATTGGTGCAAAGACCATATTGTGGTAAGAGCTGATAAGCAACATCATTCCTAATGTATATGGCGAGGCCATGGTGGGAAAAGAATAAAGGCACCAAGCTATACCCATGCATAAAAAATTCAGCAGGATCGGAATCCTCACTTACTTGGGTTTCACTTAGTGCCAAAACAGCTGGCCTGTATGAAACAGTATGGCGGTATGCTAACAAAAAATTTGCCCTTAGCCCACGAATATTACAATAATCTACTCTGAATTGTCCAGTCATTGCAAAATAAAAAAATGTCTAAAACCAATACAGATAGAGATGAAAAATAAAATTCACTGAATTGAAACACAGAATAATTATCAATACCCTTCACTGCTAGTGTTATGCCTTAGCAGTGACGAGAACCGATCCGACCCTGTGATGCAAAACAGTAAATTCAATTCAAATAATCTGCTGAGACACAGATTAGCAAATGCACCAATTCCAATTGTAATTGATACATAAACTAGGCTGTGCAACTGTGGAAGAAGGGGAAAGTAAGGATGGGATGGTACTCACTGTGAAGTGCTGTGTTGAGTGGCTTATCATTTTTTGTTTTTGGTGTGTTTTTGTTGTTTTTTGAGTGGCGTGATTTTTTGTTATTTTATTTGGGGGTTGCACTATTGTTTTTTGTTGTTTTTTTTTTGAACCACTAATATTAATTTGTGTTTATTTATGTTATGGTAAATTATTGTTATTTTTGTTTGATTATAGAACTGTTTGTGAATATGTTTAATTGTAATTAAATTTAGGTGATGATAAAAAAAAAAAAAAAAAACTGCTTCACGACACGATTACGAACAATAAAACTAAAAAAGAACGAGCACAGACAGAACGGAGACGCACAACACAGGGGCAACCTTCCCCAACAAAGGTTCACTGACAACTGCGGTCCAATGATTCCACCAGCGTACAAACCACACCAAACAGTGCATTTTTCGGGATGCATGGGCAGTTCTTGAACGGCTTCTGGTTGCTCTTCACTCCAAATGCGGCAATTTTGCTTATTTACGTAGCCATTCAACCAGAAATGAGCCTCATCGCTGAACAAAATTTGTCGATAAAAAAGCGGATTTTCTGCCAACTTTTCTAGGGCCCATTCACTGAAAATTCGACGTTGTGGCAGATCGTTCGGCTTCAGTTCTTGCAGGAGCTGTATTTTATACGGTCTTACACCAAGATCTTTGCGTAAAATCTTCCATGTGGTCGAATAACACAAACTCAATTGCTGCGAACGGCGACGAATCGACATTTCACGGTCTTCAGCAACACTCTCAGAAACAGACGCAATATTCTCTTCTGTACGCACTGTACGCATTCGTGTGGTTGGTTTAATGTCCAATAAAGTAAACTGAGTGCGAAACTTGGTCACAATCGCATTAATCGTTTGCTCACTTGGTCGATAATGTAGACCATAAATCGGACGTAAAGCGCGAAACACATTTCGAACCGAACACTGATTTTGGTAATAAAATTCAATGATTTGCAAGAGTTGCTCGTTAGTAAGTCTATTCATGATGAAATGTCAAAGCATACTGAGCATCTTTCTCTTTGACACTATGTCTGAAATCCCGCGTGATCTGTCAAATACTAATGCATGAAAATCCTTACCCTAAAAAAAATCACCCTTTAGATAATAATTTATTTTTCTTATTAGTTTTCAAACAATTTCTAAAACACGTATGATAAAAAGTTTTTCTTAATTCTAAATAAAATT
Source organism: Eupeodes corollae (assembly GCF_945859685.1). NCBI lineage: Eukaryota > Metazoa > Arthropoda > Insecta > Diptera > Syrphidae > Eupeodes > Eupeodes corollae. The sequence continues at coordinate 10,236 of NW_026605732.1, read as the reverse complement.
TTTAAAGTTTATTGTTTGCTGAAAAAAGATGAATAAGTACTTTGAAAAATAACAAAACTTGGAGGCTATTTCACGGCTCAATAATGTGGAACTCAAAGTTTCATATCTTTAACAAACAAACACCCTTTACTTGGTAATACAAACTTTCCAATAAGCTTAACTTTATTTCATATTCAGAGATGGGAAAATTTAATTACATTTTCTTAAACTGCTCGTATCCGTATGTCATTCTTCAGATAAAAGAAATTAATCATAAATCGTTATGTAAGTACGATACATTTGTTTGAGGTAAATTTTTATATTTTATGCAATGTCGCATATAATAACATTCGACGTTATACCACTTACACATATTCCGTTACAGGATATCATTATTTTTACCTTCCGTTTTGATGTGGTAAACAAAAGATGATAAAAATAATAAATATAATAAAACTGCAAAAAACTGTATAAGAAACTCTTCTCAACCGAATTATACTGATAATAGCATTTGTGTGTCCTTTTTTGTTGTTGTTGCTGTAATGTCCTTTTATGGTGCTCTCTCTATCTCTCTCGCTCCATATTTTACACCATTTTCTCTGCGCTTCCTTATACTTCGAACTCAAAGTCTAGGTATCACGGATAACTATAAGATGAAAATATTGCTGCCAAAGAAAACGGAAAGGAAAACTCCCCCATTTTTCTTACTTTATTTTATATACGTATGTGTGTTGAAGTTCTTATAAGAGCATAAGGAACAAAATACTTTTTAAGTCCTTTTTCACAATGTCACGTTCCACGGATAAATCGAAACGAGAACGGGAACAAATCATTTAAAGCAGATGTGCTTGACAAACACCATGAATGACAACAAAAGCTGATCGTTATCGATGAGAAATGTTCACTTTTTCTTCTTCATCGATGACGATGAAAACGAAGACGCCACCGCTGCCGCTGCTGCTGCCGCTGCCACTTCCGCCGCCACTGAGCGAAAAGGATATCCTTGTTTTATTTCTCTCCTTTGAATATGAATGTGACGTCATAGACGCTTGAACATGCAACGTATAGTCACAGCAGTGAATTTTTAATATGAAGAATCTTAAAATCAATTAGAACTTTTCGAAAATATACTAAAAAATGGAAAAAATGTCACTATCTTATAAAGAGAAGCAGTGAGTGGTTTAAGTTTTTTTCTGACGGTATTACGAGTAGTTTGCTAATCCTGGTTCTGGAGTAAAATGTTTGGTCATTCAAACTGAAGATAAGACCCGTCTAATGTTTTTCATAAGTAATCTTCAGAGAAACTTTTAAAAAGAAGTCCTTAAAGTAGGGACATACTCGTACATGAGTTTATCAACAAGAAAAAGTCAATGTAACATTTTAAAGTGTCAAGAGAAAATTACTCAAATCTTTCAATTCCTTTGGGTTCAAACTTCCATATACAGAAACACATAAGGTTTACATGGATCTTTGGAAAAAAGGACGAAAGAACGTTTCTGTTTTTGTTTTTGTTTTTTCTAAATAGAATCCCATGAAAATTGGATGAAATCTATCCTCAAGTCCCTTGAGAAGATATCGCCCTTACCATATCCTATTTAATCCATTAAAGCATTTCAAATTCTTTGTATATATTTATTTTTCTCTAGAATACACGGATGGCTTATTGTTGAGTGTAATCTGAGGTCACAAAAGGATTCGTTTTTATTTTTTGTTTGTTTTTTTTTTCTTCGGGAAAATAATCGAAATGAAATTTAAGAAAGAAAATTTTCTAAAATTCGAAAAGGTCCTTGACTTCTCCTATGTACACCTGTGTGAGTATTATTCAAAAGAATACGAGTATATAAAGTGAAATATCTTATCGAATAAATAAATATCCTTACTTTTTATCTTAAGGACTTTTATCTAAATTCATGAATGAAAATATTGATGGAAAACATGACACCTTCTAGAAGAAAAACGGTATTGATAACAATGCAGAAAAAAGACAGCTTTTTAAAACTAATATTTTCATTAAAAATTACAGGATTTTATATATACAACCTCAAGTCTTCCTTTCGACTATAACTGATGAGCGTAGAAGTTTGTGATGATATAGCTCCATGAGCTATAATTCGCATTTGACTTTGTAAGATTTGTCTCATAGGTCATAGATCGCATCATTTTTTAAATTTATTAACACTTAGAAAGAAACAGCTTCAAGCACAACCTTTAAAGATCGAATTCATAACACACTTTAATTCTTCGCAAACACTTACATACACAGGTTTTTCTCAAAACCCACCTCAGTCTCTCAACATCGAACATCGAGTGCCTAGTACCTCAACTGGAGATTGGGTTTTAACCCAAGTGAAAAGTTGTTGTGGACAGCAAACGAGAGAGGAGTGAGGGGTATTTCCACTAAGACACCTCTCTTTATCCAGATGGCAGCAGACGAATCCTCGAGATGAAATCAACGGTGGTGTCTACAGTTCCAGTAAGGTTGAACTACTTAGAGAACAGCTTATAGGGATTCTTCGACATATTCGGAGCCCAGACCTGTAAAGAGTGCTTTATACAGCTTCCCGCCCTTGGAGTTATACTAAGGATCTGGCCCTCAAGGTTGGGGGTTGTGCCATCGGGGTGACTTCCTGGCCACGTAAAAATACCTTTAGTTGCGAAGCACCAACAAGCCTCGGATACAGAAGTGTGATGGGATGGACCAGGCAAACGCAAAATAAAAGACTGCGATGTATACAAAGACATCGTCTATTTGGTTGTGGATTTGTTGTTGGAACTAGACTCAGGCAAAAAAACTTGAGTTTCAACAGTGTCAGCGACAACTCGCATCAAGGCTAAATTCGCCAACATAAGCCTTATATGCGCGAATGCCCCAACAGAGGGGGAAGATGAAGACACAAAAGACATATTCTTCGAGCTCTTGGACACGACATATGAGCAGTGCCCTGGCTATGACGTTTAAATTGTCTTTGGAGATTTTAATGCCAAGCTAGAAAGAGAAGACATCTTTGTTGATACAATCTGGAGATGCAGCCTGCACGACACCACATCCGAAAACGGATTCAGGCTGCTCAATTTCGCAGCGGGCGAGACGTTTTGGTAGCTAGGAGGTCGCACATCTTCATATCCAAAAGGAGACATGGAAAACTCCTGATCAATCAATTTTCAACCAGATTGACCACATACCAATCGATTGCGAACTCTACGAGCAAAAGAGGCTTCTTAGATAGAAAAAAGAGTGAATGACAAGCATGCGACCGAGGAGATAAAGGGATGTTACAACAGGAATGAAGTTCGTAAATTTTACCAAAAGAATTAAAGAAAACCTTCCAAGGGTACCGGATATGAACCAAGGCCTGTGATTACGATCAAAGGAACATCGTAGTAGAACCGCAGTCTGTGTTGAGAAAGACTTCTTCTCCAAATTATATAACTGCAATGACAAACTGAATTCCGCAGTTAGGGAGATAGAACCTTCCATCCTAGGCGACGCAGATCAACAATTCTACCTACCCGACCTCGACCGTTGTTGGGAATTGTGAGGGAAGCGAAGAAGATGGATTTAGTGGTCAATGAGTTCAAGACCAAGTAAATGCTGTCATCAAAGGACATTGAACAACGATGTATTGGAAAAAATGTCAACATGGACAGTTATAACTTTGATGTAGTTGACTACTGTGTCTACCTAGTCACCGCCCTAAACACAGACAGCGAAACCAACGCTGAGATCTAATAACTCTTGCAAATCACTGCTTCTTTGGACTTAGAAGGCAATTGAGTAGTAAAGTCCTCTTCCTCTCTCGAGCATCTCATTTATGGCGCTGAGGCCTGGAAACCCTTAGGATGCTTCGAGAGAAAAATTTGTCAGGTGATTTTTGGTTATGTGTGCATAGAAGGGGAGTGGTAACGTAACGTAGACTTAGCCAGAAGGGTGGATTAAGAACTGAAATATCTTGCGTGCGAAACGAAAGACAGCTAGCTAGGGACCGAGCTGGCCAATATGTTTCTTTGTTCTCCTTTCACTTGATTTCGACACCATTTCTTATCAGTTTCTTGTTGTTTTTGTAGGATTTCATGTTTTGTGAAAAAAAAGTTTTCAGTTAAATTTTTCTAAACGATAAATTAAAAAAAAAACAAAAAGGTGGACCAACAGTCCGTTGAGAACTAGGGCCTAGTGACTTACAACTCTCAACCATTCCTGTGTACGAGTACTGTTGTCAGGAATGGAAGGGACCTACAATTTAAGGCCGAATCCGAACGGCTAATTTGAGAAATCACAGTGACAAGAGTTACTCTTGGAGAAATTGTCAATTCCTCGGCAGTACCCGCGAAAAGACTTTCGATGGCATAGGCAGGGATCGAACCCAAGACCTCTGGTATGATAGATTCGATAAAGTAGTAACTATACCAACAACATTTTGCATGTAATAAAATAGTTTGATTTCCAAATTTATTTTTGCTAAAGAGATTTTTTCTCGAAATACAATTTTTGCAATTTAAGTAAACAAATACTAATTGGATTTTATTAAAAACAATACTTTCATTTATTCATGACATAACGAGAATAGAATATCAATTTTAACCAATTTTTCTTACTAATTTTTGTAGATTTAAATTTATATGAAAAAAACTGACTTGGATTTTTATAAACGAGTTTCCGGAATGTGGAGAACAATAACTTCTATAAGATGAAATTAGTTTGAGATATTGACATATTTTTAATAAGATATTTGAGTCAAAAATCACCTTTTAAAAAGTTTTAGTAATGTCCTTAGAATTTATCCAGATGTCAAAAGTGTTATTCGTTGCATAAAATTATTTTGTTGATAAAATAATTTTTTGTTCGTAAATATTCGAGTTTCGCAATTTTTTTTCTTTCATTTAACTGAGTTATCCTTATCCATTTTTCCATTTCAAAAGTAAATGTGAATAAGCGCCATAAATGAGAACCGGGATGATGAGTGTCTTATAGATGGTGATTTTAGATGCTTCAGAGAGTACTTTACTTGTCAATTGCCTTCTAACTCCAAAAAAGCAGAGATGTGAAAGAGTTATTCTTCGCTTGATTTTAGCGCTGGTGTTGTTGTCTGTGTTTATAGCGGTGCCTAGGTAGACAAAGTCTTTAACTACCTCAAAGTTATAGCTGTCCATGGTGACGTTTTGTCCAAGACGTCGTTGTTCAGTGTCCTTTTTTAATGACAGCATATACTTGGTCTTGCCCTCATTGACCACTAAACCCATCTTCTTCGCTTCCGTCGCAATGCTCAAAAACGCTCCACTGATATCACGCTTTGATCTTCCAATTATGTCAATATTATCTGCGTATCCGAGTAATTGGATAGATCTTTGGAAGATTGTGCCTCTAGTGTTGACGATTGAGTTTTGCACAATTCTTTCTAGAACGATGTTGAAGAAGTCGCATGACAGTGCATCGCCTTTTCTAAAACCTTTTTTGACATCAAATGCATCGGTAAGATCTTTTCCGACCTTGATAGAGGAGCGTGCATTCTCCATTGTTATATTACACAAACGGATAAGTTTGACAGGGATGCCAAAACTAGACATTTCTCTGTAGACCTCTTCCCTCTTCATACACGGCTTTAAAATCGATAAAGAGGTGGTGGGTAAGGATTTAAAGCTCCTAGGTCAATAGTGGACTTTCCTGGTCTGAAGCCACACTGATAAGGACCTATAAGGTTGTTGACGAACGGCTTCAGACGTTCATATAATAAGGCAGAGAGGATCTTATATGCAATGTTAAGGAGAATGATGCCTCTGTAGTTGGTGAAATTTAGAGAGTCTCATTTTTTGTATATTGGGCAAGCTATGCTGAGATTCCACTCATCGGGCATGCTTTCTTCCGGTTCCGACCATATTTTGCAGATGAGTTGGTGCATGCTCTCTCCCAAGTCATCGCCTGCTGCTTTGAATAGTTCGGCAGCTATGCCGTCAGCTCCAGCAGCTTTGTTTGACTTAAGTTTAGATATAGTTATCTTCACTTCGTCAAGGTCTGGTAGGTGGAATTGTTGACCTGCGTCGCCGAGGTTGAGTGGTTCTATCTCCCTTACAGCGGAATTCGGTTCGTCATCGCCGTTATAGAATTTGGAGAAGTGATCTTTCCATATTCTCAGCATCGACTGCGGTTCCACTACGATGTTCCCCTGATCGTCTTTACAGGCTTCGGTTCGTGGCTGGTAACCTTGGGAGGTTTTTTTTACCTTTTGGTAAAATTTACGAACCTCATTCCTGTTGTGACATCCCTCTATCTCCTCGATCGCGCGCTTCTCATGCTCTCTTTTTTTTCCATCTAAGAAACCGGTGTTCCTCTCTCCTCTTCTGCTCGTAGAGCTCGCGAGCAGCTCTAGTCCTTTTGTGCAGCACCGTTTTATATGCCTGATGTTTCGCTGCGTGCGCTTGCCGGCATTTGTCGTCAAACCAGGGGGTTCGCTGTGGTTGCCATGTGAAACCTAGCACTTCAGAGGCGGCCTTTCAAAGCTGCAAGGCAATGTTGCCACTAGTGTTCAATGCTTAATGCAGGCAGCATATTATGATTCCTTAAGAGTTTATTAGGGATTCGATCGGAAAAGTACATGGCAGTCTCTTGCAATTGTAGCCGTCAAACGTCGAATCTGCTCACATTACTTCCTGGTTTTGGCTTGGATCAGAATATGCGTAGACGACTAGACGTACCTTGGCTGCAACGAGGTAGTGCTCCGAGTCATTGTTGGCCCTTCGGAATGTTCGGATATGCTGTATACTGGAGAAGTGTCGTGCGTCGATCGCAATATGGTCAATCTGGTTGACGGTTGATTGATCAGGAGATTTCCATGTCTCCTTGTGGATATTAAGATGCGCGAACTGTGCAAGCTACCAGAACGTCTCGCCCCGCAGTGAAATCGACTAGCCTGAATCCGTTGTCGGATGTGGTGTCGTGCAGGCTGCATCTCCCGATTATGCCACCAAAGATGTCTTCTCTTCCTAGCTTGGCATTAAAATCTCCTAAGATAATTTTAATGTCATAGCCAGGGCACTGGTCATATTTCTTGTCCAAGAGCTCGAAGAATATGTCTTTGGTGTCTTCATCCTTCTCCTCTGTTGGGGCATGGGCGCATATTAGGCTTATGTTGGCGAATTAAGCCTTGATGCGGATTGTCGTGATGCGCTCACATTGTTGAATCTTAACACTTTTTGCCTGTGTCTATTTCCAACAACAAATCCACACCCAAATAGACGCTGTCTTTGTTCTCAGTAGCCGTCGCCGTAGAATACATCGCAGTCTTTTAGTTTGCGAATTCCAGGTCCATTCAATCGCAATTCTTGGATGGCTGTAATATTTTCCCGAGGTGCACGTGATCTGTTAAGGTACCTAACATTAAACGTACAGATCCAAAGTTCGTTGTCCTTATTTCGTTTGCGTGGGTTGTTTGTCAACAGTGAATCCGTCCGTATCCGAGGCTTGTTGGTGCTTTTCAACTAAGGTATTTTTTACGTGGCCAGGAAGTCACCCCAACGGCACAACCCCCAACCTGGATTGCCAGATCCTTAGTATAACTCCAATTAAGGGGAGCCGGATAAACCGCTCCTTACAGGACTGGGCTTCGAAAATGTCGAAAAAGCCCTATAAGGTGTTCAATAAGTAGTTCAACCATACTGGAACTGTAGACGCCACCGTTGATTCCATCTGAAGAATTCATCTGCTGCCATCTGGATAAAGAGAGGTGTCTTAGTGGAAACATCTCTCCCCCCCTTTCTCGTCTGCTGTCCACAACAACTTTTCACTGGGGTTAAAACCCAATCATGGGAGAGGTACTAGGCACCTGATGTTTACCGCGGGGAGAGTAGGAGTTGATAGACATGGGTGGGTTTTGAGAAAAACCTGTGGACGCTTGTGTCCTCTTGCATGCACATGTCTACCATTTGAACATCCTGTTACTAATATAGTCTCTTCAAATTTCTTCCCAACTTTGCCAATTGATTGCCAATAGTTAGACTGTTATATAAACCTTAATCTCCTCTTAAAGCGCGATATGTGGGTAGGGCACTGGAGTAGTTAGCCAAGTTGAGCTCCCGGGTCAGTTGGATCTTGTACGGGTGTAGGCCCAAGTACCGACGCTAAACTCGAGAAGTTGAAGTCTGCGAAAAGCCGAGTTCTTGTGCACGGCGTACACTTTCACGAACGTATGGGTGTTGGCTGATTGTGTACTGAACTTGTAGTCTTAAATTTGGCCATCAACCGTTTAAGAGTGAATGGGCGAAATGCGCCCAACGTTTGTGTTACCGAGCACTCATTAAAGAAAGATATTAACTTCACGCTTTTGTACCTTACACATAATTTCAATTGTCAAATTTTGAACTAATAAGGTTCTGAAATCAGTTTGTATGGTTTTCTAAAATGTTCCCTGAATAAGATTCATACAATTGTAAAAGAGTGAAATACCCTAACGAATAGAAGGAACAGGCATAGATTCCATTAACGAAAAGATTTGTCAAAATGTTCAATTCGACAAATTGCCCCAATTACCATAACTTTTAATGGAAAGCTTGAAATGGTAGAAAAAGAAAACTGATCCTTAGTTTGAAAGGATTGCATAGAAATAATAATATAATATTCTTTCTAGAAGCGAAGTATGAAGAAAATATTTTGGAAATATTTTTAAATGAAATTTTTTGTATTGCCCTCATTTTAAACACCGCGTGTATCCGATGTGAAAAAAGAGATGAAGGGAAGATACTTTCAATGCTTAAAAGCTTCTGCAATAATAAGAATAACCTTTAGAAGTTGAGTTGTGAGATGGGTTTCTTTTTCAGTGAATTTTTAAAAAACATTTTTTTCCACCTAAATATGCACATACGCGTACACGGTTAGTTGGATACCTTTTCTATTTGTAATTTTTCATAAATTTTCATTGGTATTGCTTTTTAGTCAGATACAAAAAGAAAAAGATGAAAACGAAGGTAACCATCGCTGAAATTGGCTTTCGCCAAAATGGCAGTCCATATTATTTATTCATAATATTGTATCTTCAAAATACGTACATTAGATGCATATATAGAATACCACCTACTCGAAGCTAAAGAGGAATCTTATTGAAAAATTCCTCAGAATTGAAACCTCTTTATGGAGATCCCGCGTCTCGGAGAGAGAGAGAGTTGAAGGCATAAGATGGAACCATGGGACACTCAGCGCGGATGATATCGCTTTTAAGATATTTTCCTTTTTTATTTAAAAAAAAAAAAGAAATACATAAAAGGACCACCGCAAATGAAATACCAGGACCAATGTTGGAAATAAATTTGTATCGCCATCGCCAACGAGATTCAAGAGAGAGATATTTTTGCATAAGGACTATAAGGACCAACGATAGGGAATGATGGAGATTGGAAAGATGTTGAAATGGTGTATTTTGTAGTATAGTACGAATATCAGGACGAAATAATCGGAAAGAAAGACTTCGGTTGGTTTTGTTGTATAAAAAAGGGCCAAGTCCTTTTTATACCCCTATTTTACATAAAGAAAACCTTTGATTGTGGCAAGATTAAATTGTTATACTTTATAGCGTGTACCGTATCCTTGTGACGTTCGCTCGCCGTTGTCGTACTTTTACCATAGCATAGCAATGAAGAAGACTCTTTAACTGTTAGTGGCGGATTGGGTAGTTAGAGGAGATGGTAGTCAACGATATGGTTGCTTTTGTTTTACGAGACCGCTCAGGAATTTATTCAAGCGTGTTGAATTACCCCATTCCCTTTGATTTTGTCTTATTTTTCTTCTTTTTTTTTCACGTAAGTATAAGTATGTATTTTCTTTTATTTTGTATATTTCTTTTTTGTTTGAAATAAATAAGGATACAAATGTGGAATGCTGAAATTGAAATGTATACAAATTTATAGAAATGGGTTGACAACTCTCTCTCTTTTTTTTTTCTGATGGAGGGAAGTTGATGTGGGTAATTGAAAATGAAAATCAAACGTGTTAATAAAGAATTTTCTTCCTTTTTCTTTCTTTCTTTTTTTTTATGTAATAAAATAGTTCTGAGGGTGTCAAAACATCATTTTCAATTTGCTTTTTTGTACGCCTCAATGCACTTTTATAGCACTGTCATGTTGTTATGTTGAAAACAAATATAAAGGGTTTTTTTTTGGGGGGGATGGGGATATGTTTGAAAGACAGTACCGAGATATTTTTCAATGGGCCATAAGGGTTAAAGGGATATCAGCAAAAATTCTATTTATGTCAAGAAAGTTGTCAAAACGAAGTCA
>NW_026605731.1:0-18832 GCF_945859685.1 Eupeodes corollae | reverse complement strand
CCATATGAAAACTATAAATAATTAATAGGGCTAAACATAAGGAGAGCTATTATGCACGTTATTACCGTAAAAATCCAAATTCTCATAACAACTGTATTTTCATGAACTCCTTTTTGCTCAAAGTGGTGATGAATAGGAGCCATTAAAAAAATTCTTTTTTTTCTAACTTTAAAACTATACACCTGTAAAATAACAGATAAAGCTTCTATAATTATAAATATAGAACTAACTAATAAAAATAATTCTTGCTTTAAAGCAACCGCTATAATGCCTAATGTGGCACCAATTCCTAATGATCCTACATCTCCCATGAAAATTTTGGCAGGGTAGCTGTTATACCAAAGAAAACCTAATAAAGCCCCCATAATAGAAGCTAATATTATTGCAATCTCTGAAATATTATGATGATAGCTCTTAAAAGATAAATTCACTCTTAAATTATCAATTGGGACTATAGATATAATCAATAATATTAAGAAAGTAGCGAAGATTGTAAATGTTAATAAAGAAGCAAGACCATCTAAACCGTCAGATAAATTTACAGAATTTGCACAAGCAACTACAACAAAAGATGAAAAAAATAAATATGTAAAACCAACACTAATAAAAAAATTATAAATGTATGGGAAAAATATAGAATAATTCATTTGTGAGGGTATATCTTGCAAAATAACATATGATCCGGCAAAAGAAATAATAAAACCAATGATTAATCGTAATTTACCACTTACGCCCTTACTACTTTTATATTTAAGCTTTAAAATATCATCATACAATCCTAATAAGCAAAAACCTAATGTCACACACAATATAGATATAATGATATTATTCCAATTTGCTATCCATATAAAGCATGAAATAAAAAAACTTATAAATAATAAGATTCCTCCTAAAGTTGGTGTACCAACCTTAGATATATGGCTATCTGGACCTTGCTGTCTTATTGGTTGTGTGAATCTGTTTTTCATAAAGTTTATAAAAAATTTACATAAAATCAACATAAGCAAGAAAGATGTTACAAAAATATATCCTGCTCTTTGTATAAAATGTAAGTGTTCTAAATAGTTAGACCAAAAACTAAAAAAGCTCATAAATACTACTCCTTAACATTATTTATAATGTCTTTAATTCTTATTGCTATATTATATATACCAGAAGAATTACTACCTTTTAATAAAACTAATGAATTATCTTTCAAATTATCAAGCAATAAGTCATATGCGTCCTCCCAACGGGGGCAGAAAATTACTTTTATCTCTAATTTTAATAATTCATATAAGCTTTTCATATTATTACCCACTAATAATACTAAATCTGAAGATGAGCTCAATATAGGGTTATATAATTTATTATGTAATGCATCTGAGGCATCTCCTAATTCTAACATTTCCCCTAATATTAGTACTTTGCTATAGCAAGTAAAATAATCAGTTGCTAAAATGGCTGCTTGCATAGATTTATAATTAGCATTATAACTATCATTTATAACCAATATATCTTTATCATTATATTTTACTGAAAATATATTACCTCTACCATTAATTATATTAAAACTTTCTATTCCTTGAATTAGCTTATTTATCGGACAATTTAATATTATGCCTATAGACAAAGCTAAACAAGATAGCTCTATATTATGTTTGTAGATAGATTGTATTTTGTATTCTATATTTGTTCCTAAAATACTAGCTTTTACGTTGCTACCAAAGTCATTATTATTTGTGAAATATATAGAATAATCTAAAATTACTGATGAATTGTATGATATCTCTTTAGCATTAAAAAAATATATATTACTTATTTTAGAATTTTGACAACTATCTAAAATTTTATCTTTATCGATACTTGATGCATTTATAAAAAAATAAGATGAATTCGTCAATCCCTCTAATATTTCTAATTTAGCTTTTAAGATATCATCAACAGAAGAAAAGTATTCTAAATGTGCGGCTGTTATTTCTGTAATTGTAGCTATATCTGGCTTTACTAGTTTTGTAAGAAACTCAATTTCCCCCTTTGAGCTCATCCCAAGTTCCAAAACTGAAACATCATAAAAATTACTTAAATTTGTTAAACAAAGAGGCAATCCTATATGATTATTATAATTTCCTATGGTAAAGTGTACTTTATAATATTTAGAAAGAGATGCAACAACCATATCTTTAAGAGTGGTTTTACCCATGCTACCTGTTATAGCTATGACTTTACCTTTAAATACACTTCTTTTATATTTTGCTATGTCTATTAAAGCTTGATATGTATCTTTTACAATTAGTAAATTATAATTTGTATATTTTTCTTTGTGCTTTTTATAATAAGATTGGTCAACTATTGCTGCTTGTGCTCCTTTTTTAAAAGCTTCTTCTATAAAGTCATGACCATCAAGATTTTTACCCTTTATGGCCAAAAAAATTTGATCTTTAAGTATTGTAGTACTATTAATAGATAAACTTGTAAAAGTAAATTTACCAATTACAAAGCCATTTGTAATATCTGCTAATTTAGCATGATTTAATATTTCTGTATTATGTATCATAGTTATATCTATTTAATTGCTTTAACACATTATGACAAATATCAATCTCATTAAAATGTATGCTTTTATCTTGTATTATTTGCATTTCCTCATGACCTTTACCTGCCAATAATAATATTTCATCTTCTTTTAGCTGTGATATTGCTAATGATATTGCTTCTTTTCTGTCTGAGCAGTCTACAATGGTTTTATCATTTATTTTATTTTTATAAATGTAATCATTTATGCTATCTATTATCTGACGTCTTATTTTTGCTGGGTCTTCAGTACGTGGATTATCGTCTGTAATATAAACAACATCACTATTTTTAATTGCTTTTTGACCCATAATTGATCTTTTAGTTTGATCTCTATCGCCACCGCAACCAAATAATATCTTTAACTTATTTGGATTTAATGTTCTTAGATTTTTTAATACCTCTTCTATTGCATCTGGAGTATGAGCATAATCTATAAATATTTTACCTATTTTATTATTAGATAATAAAATAAGCCTGCCAGGTACTTGCTTTAGTTTGCTTATATTAACTAAAATATCTTCTATTTTAAAACCTAAATGCAAAAGCACTCCTATTGCACAACATAAGTTATAAACTTGATATTTCCCTAACATATTAAATTTAAAATCGTAATCTTTATAATCATAAGATATTACTACATTTTGAAGATGATTTTCTAAATCTACATTAATATTTTTTATTTTTATATCACTATTTGCTAACCCGTATGTCAATGCCTTTATACCATTTTTTTGACATTCCTCTAATAATTTACAGCCATATTTATCGTCTATATTTAAAACTACATTTTTAACACTATTGTTTATAAATAAAGATTTTTTAGAAGCAAAGTAATTATCCATATTGCCATGATAATCTAAGTGATCTTGCGTTAAATTCGTAAAAGCAGCTATATTGATACCTAAGCCTTGTAATCTAGACTGCGACAACCCCTGGCTTGATGCTTCCATAATTAAATAGTTTGTATTTTCCCCTTCTTCAGATAACAATGCCTTTTTTAAACAATAGGGATTTGGAGTTGTTAGACTGTCGCTATATTTTAAATTATTTATATATACTCCTAAAGTTCCTGACGTTATCACTTTCTTCTCTAACATTAATAACAATTGTGATAGCATTGAAACTGTAGATGTTTTGCCATTTGTTCCTGTAACTGCAATTATATTGTCTGGAATTTTATCTTGTATTAATAAAAAGGTTACCTTAGAGAAAAATTCTCTTGCGTTATTAACGTAAACTATTCTTTGACTTTTATATGTATTTAAAATATCTAATTTTTCTATTTCTTCTTTGTTTATAATTTCTGCCACTAGTATTTGTGCTTTTTTATCTATCGCTTCTTTTATGTAAGAAATACCACTTGTTTTATAACCTAAAATAGCTACAAAAATTGTATTATGTAAACTATTTATTAGCTTAGAATTATCTACTATTTCTTGTATTTCTATATTTTTTATTGCATCATAGTTACAAAATACTATGTCTTTTTCTAACTGTTTGATTATATTTTTAAATAACATATTAACTAACTTTATATTTTATCTTCTTGGTAAATTAACCGGCATATTACTAACAAAATCTAAAATATTACTTTGATTGGATACATCCACATATTCTGCTCCGTCTTCATAGCTTGTTGCTATTCCTAATACCGTGCTTATTTTATATAAAATGTCTGCTGTAATTGGTGCTGCTAAATATCCACCTGTTATTACATTATTATTATATGGTAACCTTTTAGGTTCTTTAATTGTTATAATCATTACATATTTTGGATCAAATGATGGGAAAAAAGATATAAAAGATGCAATGCTTAAATCTTTATAATAAACTCCTTTTATACTTATTTCAGATGAGCCTGTTTTCCCACCAACTGAATACCCCTTAACTTGTGCCCTTTTTCCATAACCATTTGCAACAACTAATCTTAGCATTCCTCTTAAATATGCTGATGTTATAGGACTTATAACAGCTTTTCCTGTATTGTTTCTTTTATCTGTTTGTTTTATTAGCGTTAAAGGCCTGTATACCCCTCCATTTATAATTGTAGCAAATGCATTAATAAATGTAGCTTGAGATGTTGCCAAACCATATCCATAAGAAATTGTCATTGAAGTTAAATCATTAAAATCTTTTGGAACTATTGGTTTAGATTTTTCTGAAATTTCTAAAGTTGTTTCATCTAGCATTCCTAACTTATTTAAATAGTCTTTATGTAAGTTGGGGCCAAGCTGTTTTGCAAGCATATAAGTACCAATATTTGATGAGTACATTAATATTTCGGGGATTGTTATTGGTTTGCCTATGTAATTGTAATCTGTAATTACATATGAATTTTTTACAACTGGTTTTGAAACATCAAATCTTTCATTTAAATCAACTGATCCACTGTTTAGAGCCATTGCAACTGTTAGAGGTTTTAAAATTGAACCAAATTCATAAACTCCTTGAGTTGCAGAATTAAATAATTCTTCTTTTTTTATATTGGTTCTATCATTAGGATTAAAATCTGGTAAAGAAACCATAGCAAGAACTTCTGACGTATTAGGATCTGCTATTATTCCAAAAACTTCCTTAGCTTGATTATTAGCTTTGGCTTTGAAAAGTACATCATGTAGTATATTTTGTAATCTTACATCTAAAGAAAGAGAAATATTATGTTTTTGCAAATCTACATTAAAATTTTTTTCAATTGCACTTATACCATTATTGTCTATGTCTGTCATTCCAACTACATGTGCAAATAGACTCCCATATGGATAAAATCTTTTTTCTACCTTTTTAAAAAAAATATCTAAAGATCCATAATATTTTAATTTTAATTCTTCTTCAGGCGTTATATCGCGTTTAACCCATGCAAAGCTTGTATCTGATAGTAAAATCTTATTTACATATTCATAACTTAAATTTAAAGTTTTTGTTAAAATTTTTAAAACTAAATCTTTGTCTGCTATTTTATTAGGTTTTATATATACAGATGTGCTTGGTATATTTAGAGCTAATGTATTTCCGTATCTGTCTAAAATATCATATCTAAAGGTTGGCGTTGTATTTTTTGATTGTAAATAAGTGTCAGAATAACCACATAAACCAAGATACAGTAATCTAAAAGCACATAAAGCAAATAATATTATTAATAATAACTTATAATATTCTATTATTTTTTTTATATACTCAAGGTCATGATCTCTATTCATCTATACCCTTAGATTTATCTAGCATTTGTTTTTTTGGTAAAGAATTTAATCTATCTAATCTTACATCTAATTGTAAATCTAGATTCCTCATTTGTGGTAGTTCTTTTTTTACTAAATTAGTTATATTAGTTTTACTGTTTAGATAATTCCATTGTGCTTTTAAATTTTGTAAATCTTCCCTTTGAGTACGAATATCTCTGTCTAGCTTAGACATTTCTATTTGTAACATTTTATCATAAAGAGACAAAATGCTTGCACCTATAATTGATGAAATCATAAACATACATGAAATAATAATAAATTTTTTCATCTGTCATAGCCTTTTAGATGCTCTTAATTTTGCAGAACGTGATTCTGGATTTATGTGTATTTCTTCTTCACTTGGTAATATTGGCTTTTTAGAAAGAATATTAAAAACACTATTTTGAACCTTTTGATTGTGACTATCATTAAAATTTTCTTTTATAAATACACCATTATTAGAAAAAAATTGTTTTACTATTCTATCTTCTAAAGAATGAAAACTTACAATAGCCAAAATACCATTTTTATTTAATACATCTATAGAATTTTCTAACGCTATATTTAACTCATTAAGCTCATCATTTACATATATTCTTAATGCTTGAAAGGTTTTTGTAGATGGATCTATTTTTGATTCATTCTTTTTTTTCTTGAAGCCAACAACTCCTCTAACTATATTTGCTAGCTCTACTGCTGTTTGTATTTTTTTATTTTGTCTAATTTTTATAATTCTATTTGTAATTTGTCTTGCTTTTTTTTCTTCTCCATAATGATATATTATATCTGATAATAACTCTGAAGATCCATAATTTATAACGTCAAATGCTGTAGTTTGATTTTTCCCCATTGTCATATCTAAACTTGCTTGATCAAAAAAAGAAAACCCTCTATCTCTGGAAGAAATTTGCATATTAGAAAAACCAAGATCCATAATTATACCATCAACCTTAGATATTCCCATAACTTTTAAATGATTATTGTAAGTTGAAAATTTATCTGCTACGAAGGTAAATCTTTCTTTATAGATATTCTTAAGATTATTAACATACTTAATAACAGTTTTTTCATCTCTATCAAAAGCAATAACTTTTGCTTTTGTATATTTCAATATATGCTCTGTGTAACCTCCTGCTCCAAAGGTACAATCTAAAAAAATAAGATTATTATCATTTGTATCAAAATTATTAGAAATAATATTTAATATATCATTTAACATAACAGGGAAATGCTGTTTTGTTTTTTTTAATTCTTGTAGATCTAAATTGAATAACATAAAAAAATAATCATAATAATTACATTGATTGCAATTAGATAGTCTATAAGCCGAGTTTTGTAGATAAAAAATTTTTTACACGATAGTCATTCATCTGGGAATATTATTACTAATATCCTCATGCAACCTACCTGAATCATCTTAGAAACGAGATATAAGATTCTACTTGGTTTTGCTCTGGGGAAGGTTTACAATGCCTTTTTTATTACTAAAAAAGCGGTGAGCTCTTACCACACCATTTCACCCTTACCATAGTAATATGGCGGTATATTTTCTGTTGCACTTTCTCTTAGGTCGCCCTAGCTGGTTATTATCCAGTCCCCTGTTTCTATAGAGCTCGGACTTTCCTCCAATTACTTAAATTATACATAAATATAACCTAAGTAATAAGCAACTATCCAACTATCTAACTGCTAATACCCAGTTTATATTATAAGCACCTATGCGTCAATAAAATTGATTTTTTGCATGATAAAACAGTTCATATACTATATAATATATGTATGTGTCACCTTACTATTGTATATTCTATATCATACTAAGATGAATAATAATAGAGTCTTTTTTTTGAGGAGGCTTTTATGTCAAATAATAAGTACTTTTCATTTATAGTTTTATATACTCGTGTCATTATTGTTTTGACTTTGTGTACATTGAGCGGATTTATCTTAAATTACTTTAACTTTCCTGCTTCTTGGGTACTAGGATCAACTATTGCAAGTTTGTTTTGCTCTTTAAGCAATAGGATCAGTGTAAGTCCTAGTATGAAGTTACGTACATTTTCTGGTACTATCATTGGTTTATCTTTAGCAAATGCTATACATATACAACTTAGTAATAATACTGATATAAACTTTTTTTCTGAAAAATGGATTGCTGGATTATCATTAATGTTCATTATGGTTTTTATAGTTTTAATTATAAACTATAAAAATTATAGAAAACATGGTTTTGATGTTACAACATCTTTGTTGTCTGTTCTTCCTGGTGGCTTATCTTCTACCCTTCTATTAGCAGACTCTTTTCCTAGCAATAAACAAGTTATTACAATAAGCCAAGTTACAAGATATATCTTCATAATTGTTTTATTCTCTTTATTATTTGTTTTTGAAACAACAACTACTAAAGTATCTAATAATACAGACTTAGTATTGCATCCATTATTACCACAATTATGCTTTATATTTACAATATTTATTATAATACTTGTTATAAGAAAATTTATTAATATTACTCCATTGATTTTTGCTATAATTACTGGCATTATACTTTATCAAACAAATATTGTTGATATACATTTAGATTCTTTAGTAAAAACTTTCGCTCAAATATTATTGGGTTGGCTTGCTGGTTCTCAATTAAATCTTTTAAACAGAAAAACAACTACTAAGCTTATAGTACTTGCATTAAAATCATCTATTGTTGCATCAATAATAAGTATTGTTATTAGTATAATAGGATATAAGTTCTTTAATTTAGATCTGCAATCTTTGGTTTTAGCTTTAGCTCCTGGAGGTGCCGATTCTATGAGTTTCTTATCTTTAAATCTGGGTTTAGATATATTATTTGTAAGCTTTAATCAAATAATTAGAATTGTATCTTTAGATGCACTTGTAATGATTGTTACATCGCTTAGCAATTTTAAAAAACCAAAAGCAAATATTAAAAGTTAATAACTAGAAATTTGAAATCTTATATATGGTGCCACCGATATGGATTGAACATACGACCTCACCCTTACCAAGGGTGCGCTCTGCCACTGAGCTACGATGGCTAAAAAAATAACCACTGTTATAATATGTAATATAAACTAATATTGCAAAGTATTTTTTAAAAATACAGACTTTATATTATTTGTTGCTTTACATATAACTAATTTTATCAATATAATTAATTATGTTAATATAATTAATACTGCATTTAAAGTTCTTATAATATGAATACAAACAACGACGATAAAAAAAATACACCAAATCAAAAAGCATTACAACAAAGGCAGCTTTTAAAGGAAGATAAAATATCTATAGCCTTACGTGCTAATTTGAAAAAAAGAAAAGAACAAGCCAAAGCAAGAAATAATAATTAATTTAAAATATGTATACAATATTAAGATAATATTCTATATTATTTCGATACTCTATACTTATATAAGTTTATACAGGTAAGAATTTATATTTTCTTATTATTCTTATTAAATTTTATTTACAGAAGGATTTATTTGTGCATAGCAAATTAATTATAGAAAAATCTGATGGGCTATTTGGAAACATAGATATAGACGGTTCCAAAAATGCAGCCTTACCAATTTTAGTTTCTTCTATTCTTTGTTGTGGAACTTTAAGCTTAAAAAATGTGCCTGACCTTTTAGATGTTCACAACATTGTAAATCTTTTGCAAGAATTGAATATCAAAGTTAATAAAAATGAAAAATCTTTTCAGCTAGATGCAACAAATATAAGTAGTTTTACATCAAGCTATGAGTTAGCTAGTAAATTACGTGCATCGGTCTTAGTGTTGGGCCCTCTATTAGCAAGATTTGGAAAGGCAAAGGTTCCTCTTCCAGGAGGGTGTAGCCTTGGAATGAGACCCGTTGATTTACATATTAAGTCGTTATCGCAAATGGGAGCTAAAATTTTCATGGAACACGGCTACATAGTAGGTGAAGTTCCTTCTGAAAGATTAATAGGTACCGACATAACTTTCGAAATTGTATCTGTTGGGGCAACTCAAAATGCACTTATGGCGGCAACGTTAGCAAAAGGACATACTAAAATCATTAATGCAGCAAAAGAGCCTGAAATAGTAGATTTATGTCATTGTTTGAGAAAAGCCGGCGCTAAAATTGTAGGAGACGGAACATCTGTTATAGAAATAGAAGGAGTAGAAAAACTTCATTCTGCAGAGCATACGATTATCCCAGATAGAATTGAAGCTGCAAGCTATGCAATTGCCACGCTTGCAACAAATGGTAGTATAATTTTAAATAATATCACTCCTAATGTCTTTGGAACCTTTAAAGATTATTTAGAAAAAGCAGGTGCTAAATTAACCTTCTTTGATGAAAAAAACAGTGTAGAAATTAGGTCAACAAAAAATATCAATTCTATAGATGTAAAAACAGCTCCATATCCTGATTTTCCAACAGATATACAAGCCCCTTGGATGGTGCTTATGTGCTTAGCTGTTGGAAAATCTATTATAGAGGAAACAATTTTTGAAAATAGATTCACTCATGTACCAGAGTTAACAAAAATGGGTGCTAATATAAAAGTATTAAGTAATCATGAAGCTTTAGTGCATGGCATTAGTAAATTTACATCAGCACAAGTTAAAGCAACAGATTTAAGGGCTGGTTTTGCCTTAATCATTGCTGCCTTAGTTGCTGATGGAATAAGTGAAATTAGTCATACATATCATATAGATAGAGGATATGTAGATGTAGTTGGAAAACTAACTAAACTAGGCGTTAATATAACAAAAAAAGGAGCTATATAATTGCAACAAGTAAGTAATAATAATAATAATCCATCAGATGATATAGAGTTAAGTGAAGACGGAACAACATTAAAAATTAAAGGTGAGGTAATTGAAGTTTTACCTGGCACATTATTTAAAGTTAAACTAGTAAATGGTGCCGTTGTATTAGCACATACATCTGGTAAAATGAGAAAGCACAGAATTAGAGTACTTTTATATGATATAGTAAGTGTAGAAATTAGCGTATCTGATGCTGAAAATTTAAAAAGAAAAGATATTACAATAAATGCTAGAATAGCATTTAGATATAAGGTATAAGGTATAAGATAAATTATAAATAAATATGCCTAAAACAAGTTTTATATTAGCATCAAGCTCTCCTAGACGGGTACAATTATTAAAAAAAATAGGGATTGTACCCAATAAAATTATTTCTCCTAATATTAATGAGACAATTTTAGATAACGAAGACCCAACTACTTATGTAAAAAGAATCGCACTTGAAAAAGTATTAGGTGTATTCTCTAATCATGATGATTCTATTATTCTTGCAGCAGATACCATTGTTGTAAAAGGAAGAAGAATATTAGGAAAACCTACAAATAAAGAAGATGCATATAACATGATATCTCTTTTATCTGGAGGAAGACATAAGGTTTTAACATCTTTTGCAGTTTGTTATCCTAATTGTAAAAAACCAATAGTTAAGGTTGTTAAAACATCTGTTTTAATAAAAAAAATGTCACAAAAAGAAATAAATTGGTTTTTATCTTCTAATGAATGGGAAGATAAATCTGGTTCTTATGCTATACAAGGTATTTTTGAGCTTTTTATTAAACAAATAAATGGCTCAGTTTCTAGTGTTGTTGGGTTACCTTTATTGCAAGTATATAATGTACTTTTAGGTGTTGGCTATCCCTTTGATTATTCTTATTTAGATCAAAAAGAGTCTGTATGAACAAAAATTTTCATGACAATTTAGAAAGTCAACATCTTAGTCAAGATGTAACTTTATTTTATTTAAGTACTTCCTTTTTTAGCCTATCTTGCATAGTTAAAAACAACGAAATAACGAGTATAAATGCTGATGATGAACTATCATCTATTAAGTGTGGTAACATCTTTTTAGGTAGGATTGTAGAAAAAAATACTTCTTTAGGAATGTATTTTGTAGAAATTATTAAAGGCGTTAAAGCTCTTTTAAAAATCAATCAGAAAAATTCTAACCTCTTTATTGGGCAAAAAGTTATTGTTCAAGTTATAAAAGAAGAAACCTCAAATAATAAGTCGGCTGTTGTAACAGAAGAAATAACCTTTGAAGGTTATTTCTTAAAATATAAGCCTTCTGGGAAACAAATCATATTTGCTAAAAAATTAACAGATGCAGATAAAACACAATTACTTACTTACTTTAATAATAATAATGATGATGATAATATATATAAAGAAGGTATAGTTATAAGAAGTTCTTATAAACATAGTTATTTTAGTAAGTTTCAATATGAGTTAGAAAATTTTAGAACCTTATATGCAGAAATTAGTAAAGAAACAAAAGTTGGTCTTTTATATAGTCAACCTAGCTTAGAAAAAATATTATTACAACATAATGGCCTTATACCAAATACAATAGTAATTGATAATATATCTAATTACGATTCTATAAAGTCTTTAATTAATAAATATGACTTCTTAAATATTAAGTTATTAGTACATTCTGGAAAGACAACTCTTTTTGAAACATTAAATTTGCAATCATATTTAGAAGATATTACCTCAGAGATATTAAATATAAATTCTAATATACAATTAATTTTTTATCAAACAGATGCTTTTAACTATATTGATGTAGATTTTAAAGGAGTAGCTGATTTAAATTCTGTTAAAGAAAATGCTTTTTATCAGACTAATTTAGATATAATCCCTATTATTATTCATCAAATAATGTTAAGAAATTTAAGCGGTCAAATATTAGTTGATTTGTTAAAAACTAATAAAAAATTATATAAAAATAATATTATTAAAAAATCTCAAGATTTATTAAATAAAGATTATATAAAATCTAATGTATTAGGTTTTTCTAATTTAGGAATATTAGAAATTGCAAGACAAAAACATAAAGAGTCTTTGAAACATATAATGAATCATGATTTATTTAAAATATTTAAGCTTTTTATAGATATAACTATAATTATAAATAAGAATCCATTATCAAAAATTAAAGTAGAAATACCAGAATCTTTGTTTTTATACTTAGAAACTATAAAAATAACTGATTTTAATACCTTAAATTCTAAATTACTAGACTCAATTAAATTTGTAGCTAGTAAAAAATTTACAAATACTAACATTATAGTTAATTGATATAAAGGAGAAAATTATATGAAATGCCCTATTTGTTCAAAACCTCAGATAAAATCTTCAACAATAGATGCCCTTAGCTCACCTTTTTGCTCAAAAAGATGTGCAGATATTGATTTATATAATTGGCTGTCTGGCAATTATTCTATTGCTGTCCAAGAATATGATTATGACATGAATGAAGATTTTGAAGAAATTGACTTAGAAAGCAAAAATATTAATATAGAAAAGTATAATAATTAGCTTATATATAAATTTATGTAGACTTTTCATATTAAATGCTATATATTTGTTAATAGAAATCTTATGCCGCAGTAGCTCAGTCGGTAGAGCAGAAGACTGAAAATCTTTGTGTCGGCGGTTCAAGTCCGCCCTGTGGCACCATTTCTATCTTAATTGCCTTAGGGCCTCAGATACTATCATTCCACATGAAATAGCCAAATTTAATGATCTTTTACTAGGTTGCATTTTAATAGTAATTTTATTTTCTATACTGTTGTGAATATTTTCTGGTAATCCTTTACTCTCTTTACCAAATAAAATAACATCATTGTTGCTAAAGTTAAAATCGTAATATTCTGTATTAGTCTTAGTAGTTGCTATAACTAATCTAGATTTATTTTTTGTTATAACTTCTAGGAAATCTTCCCAACAGTTGTATCTAGTATATTTTGATGTATGCAAGTAATCCATAGCAGATCTTCTCATATGAGATCCACCAAAAATGAATCCACATGGCTCTATAATATGTACTTCTAGATCTAAGCAGTCTGCAAGCCTTAGTATAGTTCCTGTATTTTGAGGTATGTCTGGTTCAAATAATGCTATTGATATTGTCATGTTTTTACTTTACTTTTATTAATATATAACTTCAAATTACTTAATACTATTATGAATAATCAAAATTTAACACAAAAAGATATTATAGTAATATTTGGCCCAACTGCGGTTGGAAAAAATGAATTTGCAATAAATTACGCAAAAAAGCACAACGGAGTAATTATAAATGCAGATAGTGCACAGGTTTATAAAGAATGCCCAACATTAACTAATATTCCAAATAATATAAATGATATAGATCATTTCTTATATGGCTTTTTAAATATAACAGATAACTTTTCTGTAGGAGACTGGTTACATTTAGTAAAACAGACAATAAATATAGCTTTTGATAATAATAAGTTACCTATTGTTGTAGGTGGAAGTGGAATGTATATTTCCTCTTTACTTGATGGAATATCACCTATACCATCAAACGAGCTTAACAAGCAAAAAGCAATACAAACATATCAAGATCTTGGACACACGTTATTTTTCCAATTAATGGAAGAAATAGACCCCGATTTCACTAAAAATTTTCAAGATCAACAAAGGCTAATTCGCGCATATGAAGTATATTTAACAACTAATTTAAAATTGTCAGAATTGCAAAAAGAACCTAAAATTAAAATAGTAAATGGTAATTTTAAAAAATTATACCTTTATAGAGATAGAAATAAGCTATATAATAATATAAATGTGCGAACACTTGATATGATGCAAAATGGTGCACCAAAAGAGGTACAAGATATATTATATAATATGGAAGATCCCAAACAATATTTAAAGAAAATACTAGGGGCAAATGACATATTAAGTTATTTAAATAACAAGCAAACTTTTGAAGATACAGTTAGTATAATTCAAAAAAAGACACGTAATTATGCTAAAAGACAAATTACATGGTTTAAAAATCAAATTATTGATAAAACAACTATAGTAATTGATTAACAAATAGTTATACATAATGATAAAAATAGACCATGTAGTAAAAATATTTATTTTAAATATTAAATATTGTTGCTATTATTAGGTCTAGATTGACTAATATAACTTTGGGAAATAAGGAATATTATCCATGAAACTAAAAGATTTATTTTTTGTAAATATAGCAATTGATTTGGGAACTGCAAATACCTTAATATACATTAAAGGTAATACCATAATGTTAAACGAGCCTTCAGTTGTTGCTTTACATAAAGTTGATAATCAAAATAAAGTGCTTGCAGTTGGTATGGAAGCAAAAAAAATGTTAGGAAGAACAGCAAATAATATAAAAGCAGTTCGTCCATTGAAAGATGGTGTCATTGCAGATTTTGAAGTTGCCGAACAGATGATACAATATTTTATGAGTAAAGTGTATAAATACAGCTTTTTTAAACGTTGTTTAGTTTTAGTTTGTGTCCCATCTGGATCAACGCCAGTAGAAAGAAGAGCAATACAAGATTCAGCTTATAATGCAGGTGCAAACAAAGTTTATTTAGTTGAAGAACCAATAGCAGCAGCAATAGGTGCAGGCTTACCTATTATGGACCCTATGGGATCTATGGTTGTTGACATAGGTGGTGGAACAACAGAGGTTGCCGTAATGTCACTAGGAGGAATAGTATATGCAAGAAGTGCTAAAGTTGCTGGTGATAAAATGGATGATGCTATAATAACCTATATTAAGAAAAATCATAATATGATAATAGGTGAAGCAACAGCACAAAAAATAAAAGAAACTATAGGTTGTGCTTTCA
This sequence comes from Eupeodes corollae, assembly GCF_945859685.1. NCBI lineage: Eukaryota > Metazoa > Arthropoda > Insecta > Diptera > Syrphidae > Eupeodes > Eupeodes corollae. Next base: position 3,386 of record NW_026605731.1, on the reverse strand, counting down.
TAACTAAAAAGAATCCTAACGCTAGGGCACTTGTAAAAGGGTTAGACATTGCGTCAGGTTTCCAAAAGAAATTTATGTAACAGAAGAAAATATACAAGACGCATTATCTGGTTGCATAAGAGCTATTTTAGATATATGTAAAACATCTTTAGAAAATACACCACCCGAATTAGTTGGAGATATAATGGAAAAAGGTATTGTCTTAGCAGGCGGAGGAGGTCTTCTCGTAACCTAGATGCATATTTAGCAAAAGCAACAGGTCTACCTGTTATAATAGCCCCAAATCCATTAGAATGTGTTGCAAGAGGTACAGGTATAATGATAGAAAATGTAAATAAATTTAAATCATTATTTACATATTATTAGCTATAAAACTAACATATGATAAGTTATAATAAAGCAAATAGTATAAGTAATTTTAAATTATTATTATGTACTATATTTTGTTTATCATTTATGTCTTTTTCGGTAGTATTTCCAGAGAAATACATAGTCATATTTACAAAAATCCACTATTATTCTAATTTTGTACAACAGCTGGTTTTTAAAGTTATACCTTCTTATATACAAAATTCTAGAAGTACTTCTGAGCAACTTAACGATTTAAAAAAAGAAAATAACCGTTTAAGTAAAGTTATACAAGATTTATATTCTACAAAGATTATGTTTACGGAACTAAAAAAAGAAAATGAAGAATTACGTTCTGTACTAAATGTAAAATACCTACCTAATATTCAAAATATAACAACATCTCTAGTTAAATACGAGGATATACTTACAACTAAAAATTTAACAGTAAAAATAATACTTTCTGTTGGGCTCTTTAGATAATATAAAAACAAAATCTTTAATAGTAACTTCCGATTGTGTAGTTGGATATATAACAAAGGTTTATAGTAACAAGTCTGTTGTGAAAACATTGTTAGATTCTGAATTTAAATTATCTGCATTTACAGAAAAATCTAACTATAATGTTATTGTGTCTGGAAATGGTACTAATAATCCAGATGTTCTAATTTATTCCGAAAATTATAATTTTCAAGAAAACGAATTGCTTAGCACATCAGGTATAGAAGGATTATTTTCCTCGCAATATACCAATTGGTACATTATTTAAAGACCCTAATACTAAAACATGGAAAGTCAATTTGTTGTGTAATTTTTCTACTTTAAACTATATTTTTATTGTTCAATAATGCAAAAAAGAATAAGTATATTTTTACCTACAGTTATATTAATATTATTAGTTTTATTTGCAGACGCTGTAGATAGTTCTTATAGTAGCATGTACTTAGCATTATTATATACCAATGTATATATAATAATTTCTATATGGAATAATAAAGTACCATTTTCAGTGTTAATGCTAATTTCTATAGGATTAGATAGTATTTATGGTATGACTTTAGGATTTTCTGGTTTAATTTTTGTTATTTTTTCATGTTTCATAAAAGTAGCAAATGCTTACCATAAGCAATTAGGATCTTTTTATATACATTTTGTATTTTTTTATAGCATTAGGGCTTACTGCAATATTATCTATTATGAGTAAATATTTATTAGATATGCAATTTGTAAACATAGCTTATTTTATAGGATTCTCAATAATATTTTATCCTTTTGTATACTGCATATTTCAAACTTTAGTAAAACGTATTTGCTCATAATGAAAAATAATTTATTTACTAGAAGAATTTTTATAGTTAGCTGGAATAAAAATTCTTTTTTTATTGGTTTTAGTATTAAGATTGTTTTTTTTTACAAGTAAGGCAACAGTTTTACTTTTCTAATTTATCTGACAAAAATAGAACAGATAATATTCCTATTATTCCTAACGAGGCAGTATAAAAGATTTTTTTAGTAAAAATCTTGCAGAGGATATTATGCTATGGGAACTACTATTTATTAAATCTCAAATTAATACTTCTTTAGAATTTATATCTACATACCTTAAATTCTTTACTAACCTTATCACAAGAAGATATAAACAGAATTATAGATGATTATAAAAATGTTAGATCTAATATTCCTATTTTAATTAAACGCAACTTAACAGAAAAAGAAATAGGTATTATAGAAACATTTTCCTATAATTTACAAGGTATCTTCATAAGACCATACTATAAAAGATATTATCCTTATGATGAGGCTTTTGCACATTTAATTGGATATACAGGCATAACTGACGATTTATCAAAAACTCAAATATACTAACTGGAATATTGGTAAAATTGGTTTGGAAAGTCAATTAGATTCATTTTTAATAGGAGAAATTGGTTACTCAAAGTACGAAGTTAACGCAAAAAGAAATATATTAAAGAAATTAGATCAAATACAATCCAAAGAAGGTCATAATATATCTTTAAACAATAATAGAAGACCTTCAGACATATATTTATGAATTACTATCTAATTACAATAGTGCAACATCTGTTGTAATTGACATTGAAACAGGTAATATATTAGCTATGTGCTCATTACCCAAGTTTTGATTCTAATATTTTTAGTGATAGTATTAGTTCACAACTTGGAATTCTTTATTACAAACGAAAAATCACCTTTATCTTTTAAATGTGTACAAAGCTTATTCCCGCCTGGTTCCACAATAAAGCCTATATTAGCATTACAAGCACTAGAAAAAGGCTACATAACAAAATATACAGAATGTAAACTGTACTGGATCAATAACAGTTGGTAATAGTATATTTCATTGTTGGAAAAAGTCAGGTCATGGCATACAGAATGTAGAAAGTGCAATTGTAAACTCATGCGATATTTTCTTTTACAATTTAGCTAACATCATGCAAAGAGAAGAAATGGTTGCTGTCGCTCAAGATTTTGGTCTTGGTTATACCCATGTTCCTATCATAAAAAATGAACAAAAAGGATTGCTTATAGATGATTATTATAGAAGGTACTCTTTAGGTGAAAGAATGATAGCAGCAATAGGGACAAAGTAAATGGCTTGTAACACCTTGCAATTAGCATATATGACATCTATTTTAGCTTCTAATGGCACTAAAAGAAAACTAAATTTATTAAAATCTATAGAGTACACAGACAAAATAGTTTACCTCGTACATAAGGAAATACCAGAAAAAAGTACCTTATTCTGAAGAAAACTTACAATTAATAAAGAAAACTCTTTATGATACCGTAAACTTAAAGAATTCAAAGTGCATATACTGCTAGCAAATTTAGATGATAATTGGCCTATTTCTGGAAAAACTGGAACATCACAGGTTAAAAGAATAACCCTAGAAGAAAGAAAAATGGGCATTATACCAAATCATGAGTTACCATGGAAATTAAGAGATCATGACTTTTTTGTTGGATTTGTTCCTTTTGTAAAACCTAAATATGCTATTTCTGTTGTCGTAGAACAC